>NW_007726768.1:249664-274007 GCF_000696425.1 Galeopterus variegatus
TGCCCTTTTTCCCTATATAAGCTGTGCCGCCCTGCAAATAAACGGAGTTCCGGCTTTGACCACTCTCCTGGCTTGGTGGTGTTCTTTCTCGGCCCCCGGGGAGGAAGGTCCTGGGGGGGAAGGGCCGTGCCAGCGACACTCATCATCCCGCTCAGCCCCACAAGGGACCCCCGGCTGGACCGGGGTCTCTTCCCGCTCGGTTTTGTCGGCCTCTGGCTCAGGGAGGCCCGACAAATACCTGCATACAAACACTATTCTTACCAGCCCACCTCATTCTTGAAATACAACTGTATACTGGGCACACCAATGTAATGAATGGTAAAAGATAAGAGATTTTTTTAAAAATTCTGTACTGAATATTTGTTTGATTAATTCTGCTGAATGAGTATAGGCCCTTAAGAAGAAAAATGAAAATAATGCCCTTCAAAAATGTCATTTTAATAAATTAGATTACAATTCAAATTAGTTTTATAACAGTGGGCTGGCACAAAGCATGAAAAATTAATGTAAGAACAATTTTATATTTAAGATACTAGGATTAAATAAAGATGACATTTCTAATCAGTTTGAAAATGTAGAATGTTCCATAAAGGCTGTTGAGAAAATAAAACTAGACTTGAAATTATTAAATATCTATAACCTGCCATATGAAAAATAAATTCCAATTAGGAAAAAAGCCTAAACATAAAAAACTAAATTCTAAACATATGAGAATAAATATGTTATAACCTTGGACTAGAAGAGGCCTTACTGTGTAAGTAAAATAAATATATAAAACCCAAGACTATAAAGGAAAAAAGTAACAGAACTAATTCCACAAAAGTTTAGAGTACATGGGCACAAAAACATATAATATAAACAAATCTTAAAATCAAATAACTAAAAGAGAAAATATTTGCTATATATATCAAAGTATGAGTCTCCATAATATCTACAATAAATAGCTCCTAAAAAGGAATAACAAAAAGACAATCAGTGTAGCACAAAGATATAAAGAAATAATAAAAAGAGGAAATAAAATAAAGAAAACATGAGAAGACACTCAACTTTCATCTATCACTATCCTCTAAAATAATGGCAATAAAGTAGAATAGTTCCTCTTATCAGATTAGGAGATGTAAATACTGGTAACATCCAATGTGGGTAAAGGTGTACAGGAACAGGCACTTAGACATATTACTGGTAGAAGTGTAGAGTCTTTTTTGGAAAACAATATAGCAGTTGCTACCAATTTTTAAAACGTATGTATCCTTAAATCTAGCAATTATGTTTTGAGGATTTTATCCCAGAGAAAAGTGCACAAAGTAAAAGAATATTTGTTACAGCATTGTTTATAACAATAAAATAAAAATAGTATAATTTAATGGGGGGATTTATAGTATCCATCATACTACATATTACAAAATTATTAAAAATAATGAGGTTCAGATATGTAATGATATAGAATATATTTCAAGAGATCCTAGGTCAAAAAACACTTTTAAAAGCTTGAGACAATACAGATAGCATGATTCTATCTATATTTTTTAAAACACTCTATATATGCATGTCTTTGGAATGTAAATACACAAGGCAAAAGACCTGAAAGACACACAAAAACTTGTCCTCTGAATAGGGTAATAAATAACAGAAGTAAAGATGATTCTTACTTACCCTTCTATGTAATTCTGTGTTTTTAAATTTCATGTATTAATCAGTTTATAAAAACAATTTTCAGGGAAAAATATATTATAATCCAATGACTTTACCTTGCTACTGTGCTCCAAATCTTTACTATTCAGAAGTGCATGGTTAATTCGAAAAACTATCCAGTCAAACAGGGCACTATATAGAGACTTAGCCATAGAGTTCCTCACTGTCACAGCCTGAAAAACAAACAAAAAAAAAGTTAGGAGTGAAAATGGAATTGGCAATAATCTGACAGATACAATAATAAGTGTGTTTTGCTCTCATTCAAGAAAAATAAACTTACTATCCTGAATTAGAAACTACTTTTTCTCTCAACATAAATAACCTATAATTGAAGTTTTCTATATTACTCATTAATGTAGTCCAACTCAGGGAATCTAGGCTAACATTGCCATGAAAGATAATAGAAACAAAATATAGGTCACCCAGTTCAAAACATTTTTACTAAATACTGGGGTATATATTTCCCCTAGGAATGAAGGTATAATGGGAAATTTACAAACAAATGACCTTGCCAGTTAAAGTGGGGAAGAATAAAAGGCAAGAGTATCTATGGTATCCTACTCACACTGTAAAAACATACACATGATACCACTATAATTACATTCCTAGTTCTTTAATCCAAAGTAAACTCTAGAATTATGCCATCCCCATACAGAGTAAAATTCCCTTCATTATGGACCTTATTTATTTTTTCTCTCACTTCAACCTTTCTCCAGTTTATGGATATTCTCTATACTATTGGCTCAATTTTCTGTAAGTATAAATCGTTTTAAAAAAATAAAGTCTTAATTAAAGCAAATTCACCATTCAGAAAGCACTTCAACTTAAAAAAAAAAGGCACATATCTTAGAGAATTGAGATCTGGCACTTAGAAGAATACAAATCCTAATAATTTACATATCTATTATCGAGAATCTTAGTTTGAAGCTTGTATATTCAGGTACCTGTTCATATCCCTGTTCTGATGTGTAGAGGAAATAGAGAGTAATGATTAAGAGCTACCATACCATTTCTTCTTTATTAATGGACACATGATATTACATTTTATCAGTAGCATGCCTTGGGGGAATACCGCAGGAGGAAGGATGTTCTCTTCCTAGTTTCAGTGTACTTCTATACTTCTTGGATCTACTGTGTGGCTTTCACTGGCATGTGTGGAGACATCTAGTGGTGTTCACCCATTGAGTGTCAGTGGCTCCTCTATGGATTGCTTCCACACCCATGTCACTGAAACAGTTTGCCAGTGAATCCTACCAGCACCCCACAGGGCACCTTCCTGAGACATTGTGCTGGTATTCCTCCACATTCTCAATAGTGATCAGTAAACCTCACAGAACCTGCTCTAGAGGCTTCCCAGCAAACTCTACCAGCACCTCAGAGGGTAGTTGCCTACTTGCTGGGTTTGGCATGCAGTAGCTCATTGGACTTCTCTACCATCCAGTTAGTCATAGCCATGACTTCTACAAGTTTTGGTTTTTTGTTTGTTTTTGGCAGCTAGCCAGTACAGGGATCAAACCCTGGACTTCGGTGTTATCAGCACTCTACTCTAACCAACTGAGCTAACTGGCCAACCCCTTCTTAAAAGTTTTGTATCTCCACCTTGGAGGAGAGGGGACTACTCTAAATTTATTTCTTCCTTGGGTGCTTTGTCTCATGGAAGTAGTGGCTGCTATATATTCCTTTAATATACAACTCCTTTTGTAATTAATCTCTTGCTCCTAGTTAGTAATTCTCTTTATTAAACTTTCCCTGTTCAAAAAAAGAAAAAAAAAAGAGCTAGCATATCTTCCAATCCCAGTTTCTCTACGTATTCTAGCATTATACAGTAAGATCACTTAAAATCTTAGGCTATAGCTTATACATCTGTAAAATGAAGATAATACTACGATCTATCACATAGGTGATGAATTAACTTCTGAATATCAAGGGGGAAAAATCCTTTGTTTCTAGACCAAAAAATAATTACCTAAATAGGAAAGAAAAGACTGGTATCAAATTATCTTCAACACTAGAAACGTGAAAATAATTGGAAAATGTTTACAGAGTTCCAAGAGAAAAAAGCAATTCAATATGACCCTAGAATTCTATACTTTAGGCAAGTCATCAACAAAGTATCTTAAAATTGTCAAGAAAATCAATAGTAGAATTTATAAATAGTGGAATACCATTCTATTTTTCCCACAGGGGAAAAAAAAAATGAAGATAAACTGATCAAAATTCAGCAAAAGTAAAATACGTTTAAAGTAAATAAACAAGCCTAAGACAGAACAAGCATAAACATAATAGTTACCACAATAAATTTTATAAATGGGTTAAATTTTTTAGTTAGGACCCAGGCATGGGGGGAGCTCCAGGCCCCACCCCCATGCCCTGAACCAGCACCACGTAGGTGAGCCCACTGGGGACAGCTGGCAGCTACACCAGCCAGCAGAACCACGTGGCTCCACACAGCCCCTCATCCTGCCTCAGACCTAGTGGGGAGCACCAGCCTATGGTTCCAACCCATTGAGTTTGGCCCAGCAGAACTCCATGCGCTAGGGGCTCATTCTATGATGACAGACTCTAGAACAGGAACAAAGGTGGTTTAACAAAACTACCAGCACACCTACTGGCAAGCAAAGACAATTCACCCCCCACAGTAGCAACGAAGGCCACTCCACAGCCAATCTCAGTGTAATAGAAGAAGCAAACCCCCTACCAAATGACCAAGCATAAGTGAAAAAACACTAGAAGCACAAACAATCAAGAAGAAATGACACCACTGAAAGGATATAGTAATGCCCCAAAGTCAGACTCTATGGAACAGGGAATCCTTGAAATGTCTGAAAAAGAATTTCGAGCAATGACCTTAAGAAAACTTGAAGAAATAAAGGAATACTCAATTAGAGAACACAATGAAAGAGGAAAAAAAATCCAGAATATGAAAGAGGAAATCTACAAAGAGATTAATATCATAAAAAAGAGTTTAGCAGAACTTCTAGAAATGACTCACTCAATGAAATAAGAAACACAACTGAGAGCTTGAGCAGCAGGGTTGAGCAAGCAGAAGAAAGAATTTCAAAGTTTGAAGATGGTCTTTTTGAAATAAGTCAGGCAGACAAAAAAAAGGAAAAAAGAATTTAGAATAATGAGGAAAACCTAAGAGAGATAGCAGACAACCTCGAGCACTCTAACATCCGAATTGTGGGTATTCCTGAAGGGCAGGAGAAAGGAAAAGGTATTGAAAACCTACTCAAGAAAATAGTAACAGAAAACTTCCCAGGTGTAGGGCGAAATAGATATCTTCAGATCCAGGAAGCTCAAAGGTCCCCAAACAGATTCAACCCAAAAATATCCTCACCAAGACATATTGTAGTTAAATTCACAAAGCTCAAAGACAAGGAGAGAATTCTACAAGCAGAAAGAGAAAAGTGTCAGGTCACTTATAGGGGAACCCCCATCAAACTAACAGCAGACTTCTCAAATGAAACCCTACAGACCAGAAGAAAGAGGAACGATATATTCAAAATACTAAAAGAAACAAACTGTCAGCCAAGAATTCTTTACCCAGCAAGGCTCTCCTTCAGAAATGAGGGAGAAATGGTGTATTTCCCAGATAAAAGTTGTGGGAGTTCACCACCACACAACCACCCCTGCAAGAAATTCTCAGAGGAGTCATTCATCTGGAATCTGAATAATGGTGACCATCAACACGAATACACAAGCAAGAGCAAAACCCCCAGTTAAAACAAAAATGCCAGCTAGAAAGAAAAAGAAGCTAAATCTTTCAAACTTAAATTCCCAACTTCCCAACTCACATTGAAAAAGAGGAATAAAAGGGGAAATTATGTTCAAAAGATATTTAAACCACCTAAACAGGTAGCAATTAAATGACAGGAATTAAACAACATTTCTCAATAACTACTCTGAATGTGAATGGACTAAGCTCCCCATTCAAAAGACACAGACTGACTGGATTAAAGAGCTAGACCCAAATATATGCTGTCTTCAAGAGACACACCTCACCTGTAAAGATACTCAAAGACTAAAAGTGAAGGGATGGAAAAAGATATACCATGCAAATAGAAACCAAAAACGAGCAGGAATAGCTATTCTTATATCAGAAAAAATAGACTCTAAACAAAAAAACATTAAAAAAGACAAAGAAGGCCATTATATAGGATAAAGGGAACTATCCAGCTAGAAGACATAACAATCATAAACACATATGCACCCAATACCAGAGCACCCAGATATTAAACAAACACACCTAGACCTAAAGAAGGAGATAGGACCTAATACATTACTAGTGGGTGATTTGAACACCCCTCTCTCAGTATAGGACAGGACTTCCAGGCAACAAATCAACAGAGACACAGGATTTAATCTACACCCTAGACCAAATGGACTTGGCAGATATATACAGAACATTTCACCCAACAGCTAAAGAATACACTTTCTTCTCATCAGCTCATGGTACATTCTCCAGGACAGACCTCATATTAGGTCACAAATCTAGTCTCAGACAATTTTAAAAAACCGAAGTCATTCCAATAATCTTTTCAGACCACAATGGACTAAAACTGGAGAAAAACAATAAGCAAATCTCTGGAAGCTATACAAATACATGGAAACCAAATAATAGGCTCCTGAATGACCTATGGGTCCAAGAAAAATTAAACAGGATATCAAAAAATTTCTAGAAACGAATGAAAATAAAGATACATCATACCCAAACTTGTAGGATACTGTAAAAGCAGAACTAAGAGGCAAATTTATTGCAGTAAATGCTTATATCAAAAAAATGGAAAGACTCCAAATAAGCTATCTAACACTATGCCTCAAAGAACTTGAAAAACAACAATCCAAACCTAAACGCAGTAGATGGAAAGAAATAATTAAGATCAGGGCAGAACAAAATGAAATAGACACACAAAAGCAATAGAAAAGATCAACAAAACTAAAAGTAGGTTATTCGAGAAGATACACAAAATAGATACACCATTAGCTAGATTAACAAAAACAGGAGAGAGAAGACCCAAATAACAAAAATCAGAAAAGAAAAGGGAGACATTACAACCGACACCACAGAAATACAAAGAATCATTAGAGACTATTATAAACAACTGTATGACAACAAATTTGAAAATCTGGAAGATATGGATAAGTTTCTAGACACATATAAATTACCAAGACTGAACCAAGAAGAGATAGAAAACCTGAACAGACCAATAACAAGCAAGTAGATTGAAGCAGTAATTAGCAATCTTCCAACAAAAAAAGTCTGGGTTCAGATGGCTTTACATCTGAATTCTACCAAACTTTTAAAAAGGAGTTAATACCAATTCTCATGAAACTGTTCCAAACTACTGAAACAGATGCTACTCTCCCTAACTCATTCTATGAGGCCAACATAACCCTGATACCAAAACCAGATAAAGACACAACAAAAAAAGAAAACTACAGGCCAATATCGTTGATGAACCTAGATAATAAAATCCTCAACAAAATATTAGCAATTAGAATATAGCAACATATTAAAAAAATTATACACTATGATCAAGTAGGATTCATCCCAGGGATGCAAGGATGGCTCAACATATGAAAGTCAATAAATGTGATACATCACATCAACAAGCTCAAGGACAAAGACCATATGATAATCTCAATAGATGCTGAAAAAGCATCTGACAAAATTCAACATTCCTTCATAATAAAGACTCTCAATAAATTAGGTATAGAAGGAAAATATCTTAACACGATAAAAACCATTTATGACAAGCCCACTGCCAGTATTACTCTGAATGGGGAAAACTTGAAGGCCTTCCCCTTAAGGACAGGAACAAGACAAGGATGTCCACTCTCACCACTTCTATTCAACATAGTACTGGAGGTACTAGCCAGAGCAATCAAGCAAGAGAAAGAAATAAAGGAAAACCAGATTGGAAAAGATGAAGTCAAACTTTCCCTATTTGCAGATGACATGATACTACATATAGAAAAACCTAAAGACTCTATCAAAAAACTCCTAGAGGGCCGGCCCAGTGACGCACTCGGTAGAGTGCGGTGCTTGGGAGCGCGGCGGCACTCCCGCCGAGGGTTCAGATCCCATATAGAGACCGGTCTGCTCACTGGTTGAGCGCGGTGCAGGCGTGACACCGAGGGTTGCGATCCCGTTGCCGGTCGCGGTACGGGCATGACACCGAGGGTTGCAACCCCTCTACGGTCACGAAAAAAGACAAAAAGGAAAAAAAAAAAAAAAACCCTCCTAGAGCTGGTTAATAACTTCAGTAACGTTGCAGGATACAAAATAAATGCACCAAATCAGTAGCATTTATATACTCAAATAATGAATTAACAGAAAGAGAAATAAAGAAAGCAAGCCCATTTACAACTGTCGCCAAAAAAATACGATACCTAGGGATCAATTTATCCAAGGAGGTGAAAGATCTCTACAATGAGAATTACAAACCACTTCTGAAAGAAATTAAAGAAGACACAAAAAGATGGAAAGATATTCCATGCTCTTGGATTGGAAGAATTAACATTGTGAAAATGTCTGTACTACCCAAAGTGATCTACAGATTCAATGCAATTCCCATTAAAATACCAATGACATTCTTCACAGAAATGGAAAAAACAATCTTACCTTTCATATGGAAAAACGAAAGATCCCGAATTGCCAAAGCAATCCTGAGCAAAAAAAACAAAGCTGAAGGCATAACTCTGCCTGACTTCAAATTATACTACAAAGTTGTTGTAACCAAAACAGCATGGTACTGGTATAAAAATAGACATTCAAACCAGTGGAGTAGAATAGAGAACCCAGAAATCACTCCTCAGGCTTAAACCCATCTGATATTAGACAAAGGCAACAAAAATTTACATTGGGGAAAAGAATGCCTCTTCAACAAGTGGTGCTGGAAAAACTGGATATCCATATGTAGAAGAATGAAACTAGATATGCATCTCTCACCATACACTAAAATCAACTCAAAATGGTATAAGACCTGAAACTGTAAAATTACTAAGGGAAAATATAGATGAAACACTTCAGCAGTTAGGTCTGGGCACAGACTTTATGAACATGAGTCTGAAAGCACAAGCAGCAAAAGAAAAAATAAATAAATGGGACTATATCAAACTAAAAAAGTTTCTGCACAGCAAAAGAAACAATCAACAGAGTGAAAAGACAACCTCCAGAATGGGAGAAAATTTTTGCCAACTATGCATCAGACAAGGGACTAATATCCAGAATATATATAGAACTCAAGCAACTATAAAGTAAAAAAATAAGTGACCCAATTAAAAAATGGGCAAAGGAGCTGAACAGACATTTTTCAAAGGAAGACATACAAATGGCCAACAGATACATGAAAAAAAAAATGCTCAACATCACTAGTCATCAGGGAAATGCAAATTAAAAGCACAGTGAGATACCACCTCACTCCAGTTAGACTGGCTATATCAAAAAAAACGGTGAATAACAAATGCTTGCGAGAGTGTGGAGAGAGGGGAACTACTGCGCTGTTGGTGGGACTGTAAATTAGTACAGCCACTTAGGAAAACAATTTCGAGGTTTCTCAAACAACTACAGATAGATCTTCCATATGATCCAGCAATCCCTCTTTTGGGTATATATCCAGAGGAATGGAAATCATCATTTTGAAGAGATACCTGCACTCCCATGTTTACTGCAGCTCTGTTTACAATAGCCAAGATATGGAACCAACCTAAATGTCCATCAATAGATGATTGGATAAGGAAACTGGTATATATACATTATGGAACACTACTCTGCCATAAAAAAGAATGAAATATTATCATTTGCAACAACATGGATGAACCTGGAAAAACTAATGTTTAATGAAACAAGCAAAGCACAGATGGATAAATACCACATGTGCTCACTCATATGTGGGAGCTAAGAGAGAAAGGATGGCAGGAAAGAAAGACCACAGTCGTGCCATGATCCAACAGAGGGAGGGAACATTCCTAGGGCTACAAATTGGAGTTGAGGGGAGGGGGGGAAGGGGAGGGAGGCTGGGGGATATTTGGGAGGGGACAAAGGGTACAAAAGTAATTTCTGGTAATGGATATGCCCCCAATATGAACCTGGCCCTCACATCACAGACAGGAGGGGGGACAATCAGCTTTGTATCTCATGAATATTAGTAATAAATAAATAAATTAATTAAATATATAGAAATAAAAATAATATTCTTTAAAAAAATAAATTTCTTAGTTAAAACACACACCTTCAAATTGAACTAAAAACTAAAGCCTACCTATTTAGGATTATAAGAAGTATCATTATCATAAAATACAGTAGTCAGACTCCAGATAAACCAATATAATACCTATTTACTCCATAAGTCCCAATGTTATAACTCTGAGACCTCTTCTCTGAAATGCAGTCCTGCCTATCATGGCTTAATCTCAGTAAGCTCAAATACCAAATAATATTTTCCCATCCAAACAAGATCTCATTCAGTGTTTCTTATATCACTGAAGGTGCTGTGGTTTTGAATGTCCCCCCAAGCTCTTGTTGGAACTTAACCCCCAATATGGTGTTGAAAGGTAGATTGTAAAGACTATGCACTCGTGAATGGATTAATCCGTTAATGGTTTGATTAGTTATCAGGGAGTGGCTCTGGTGGCTTTAAGGACAGCAACTGAGCACGTAAAGAACACTCCTGTCATACTAACCACAGGACACTACAGAAGAGTTCCCAGAACAAGAAGGCCCTCACCAGATGTGCCCCCTAGATCTTGGACTTCCCAGCCTCCAAAACTATATGATATAAACTTCATTTTTCTATAAATTACCCAGTCTCAGGTATTCTGTTATAAGCAACAGAAAATGGTCTAATACAGAAGGCTACCAATATTCTTACAGTATAAACCAGAAACATAGGACTCATCATTAATATCTTTTCTTCCTTACCTCTCATTATGCAAGTCATTACTAAGTCCTATCAGTTTCGCCATCTAAATTTTTTTCTTTTTAAATCCATCCATTTCTCCCTATCAGTATGTCACCATTCCAGACAAAGCAACCATATTTCTCCTCACTACTACAGCCTCTGAACTTATCTCTCTACACCTACTCTTGCCTTTTGTGTTAGAAAGAATCCTAAAATGGCCCCCAAGATTCCCATCCCCTGGTGCATAAATTCTGTATAAATACCCTCCCCATAAGTATGGGCAGAACTGTAACTATGATGTATTTCACTCCCATCATAGTTAATATTAATTATTAGTTATTAAGAAAGTATTATTAATGAATAATTAATTAGTTTATATGACAAAGGTGAAGGTATTTTAAAGATATAATTAAGGGCTCAAATCAGTTGATTTTTCAATTAATCAAAGAGGGATTACCCTGGGTGGTCCTGACTTAATAGAAGAAATCTCTTATAAAAGGACTGGGGTCCTTCTATCAGAGATTCTTCTGTCAGCCTTGAAGAAGCAAACTGCCATGTTGCGGACTGGGCTATACAGTAAGAAACAGCAAGCAGCCTCTAGTTGCTGAGAATGGCCCCTGATTAGCAACCAACAAAAAAACAGCTACCTCAGTTCTACAACCATAAGGAACTGAATTCTATCAACAACCTATGAACTTGGAAGAGAACCTCATGCCTCAGACAAGATCACAGACTTGATGGACACCTTCATTTCAACTTGGTGAGACACTGAACAAAGGACCCAACTACCTACATCCAGACTCATGACCCATTGGAAACTATCAAGATAATATGAGAGGCACCTTCAAAAAATTCATGGAAAGATTTGTATTACTTTTTAATTCTATTTTTTCACTAACTTTTTGAAGTACCGTTGTATCTGTGTCATATTAGATCACTAATGTACACAGCTATAGAAAAGTGATGCTGGGCCAGCCTGGTGGCGCACTGCTACAGTGCGCCGCTTGGGAGCGCAGCGGCGCTCCCGCCGAGGGTTCGGATCCCACATACAGACTGGCCGCTCACTGGCTGAGCGAGGTGTGGGCGCAACACCGAGGGTTGCAATCCTGTTGCCGGTCCCGGTCCGGTGCGGGCGCGACACTGAGGGTTGCGATCCGTTGCCGGTCACGAAAAAAGACAAAAAGGAAAAAAAAAAAAAGAAAAGTGATGCATTCCTCATATTGATTCTTCACACTGTTGCCAGAGTTCTTTAAAAAAAACAAAATCAAAGAAACTTTTTTTGCTTAAAACATTTTAAGAGTTTTCCATTGCTCTTCAGATAAAATACTAAAACCCTTAAAGGACTGCTCCCCATTTTTCCCTAATGCCTAGCGTAGCAGCACAAGAAAGGTTTTCAAATATTCATTAAACAAATAAATACACCAAATATAAAAAAAAATTAAAAATAAAGCAGGGTTACAAAAATAATCTCAGAAAGTTGAAATTAAAGTTAAAACAAAAGTTAAAAATGTAAATAAACATAAAGAAATATTTTGCAATTTAAAAGGTTGTGAAATAAAATATAAAAGCACAGAACCTTTATATAAAATAAGGAAAAACTATTAAAGGTTTGTGATTTTTATTATTTAGAAGGGAACTCTCAGAATGGGGGGCTATAAAATTTGATTTTAAAATTTGATTATAAGAAATGTGGACTTGGAGGCACAATTAAGGAGGGACCCAAGAAATGGGATAAATGGATCAATGTCAACCTAGAAAGAAACATTCTCTAGAGTTCAATCACAATTTCCCCACCTCTGTGTCTTCTAAACTTCTAATATCATATTCCTGGTATATTTTTATAATAATTATCAGTATTTGATTTCTCACCACTTTCATAAAATTACACTATTAAAAAAGTGGCTTTTCAATAATTTTCCTACCCTATACACCTTAGTGGTATAATAATAGCAACAAATCTCACCTGGGAGCCTCAGCGTACAGATACTTAAAGCCATGGGACTAGGTGAGATAAGCTAAATAAAGAGTATAGAGAAGAAAAGACAAGGACCATGTCCTAGGATACCCACCTTTTAGAGGTTAAGAAAAAGCAAGCAAAGAGAACTACAGGAGTGGCCAACAATGAAAAAGTAAACCAGAGAAGTATGATGTGCTGGAAGATAACTAAAGAAACTGAATCAAGAAGGAATAATCAATTGGGCCAAATACTCCTCATTTATAATTCTACCTACCATCTATCCACCCGCATTAATAATGTGAAACTTAAAAAGAGTGAAGAGATTAAGATCCTTGGAGAAAAATGCAAGCCTACTACTTAAAATCACATTCAACTTTTCAGGTATTCAGGTCAATGAAAAATTCACAACCAAGTTTCAAGGACCTATAAAGTATTTGAATCAACACTTTTGTTGTCATTTTTATTTTATTTTCTGAGAGAAAAAAACACAAACACAAACTTCTAAAAATGTCCAGAATGCTTTGATTTCAAAGAAAATCATACCTCTGCAAGCTTGTATGGTAAAATAAGCTTTTCTCCCACGGTCACAGTCTTTCTCGTAACTAATGCTTCAAATAGCATCTCTTCTTTAACCTATACAGCAGAAAAGGAAATTCAATGTATAAGATTTATGACAATGAGTTGAATTATTTTACTAAAAGCCAGATAGAGAAAAAAACTTAATGAAATTAGCAAATATACAATAGGAAAAAAAGGAAAGAAAGAAAATACACTGGCAATTATGATATTGGCCAAGGTGGAATTTAAGTGTCCTACTCATCCCACTTCCCAAAAAAGAAAAAGAAAGAGAAGGTAAACAAGACAGTGAGGCTTCTAAAGTTTGCTTTCTGATCATAATGAAGAAACATGTTTCATTGTGTAGAATATAGAAAATACAGAACAGTACCTAAAAACGATCAACCATAATCCCACACCTGGAGACAAGGACTAAAAAGTGACAGCATTTCTTGAATTCCAAGAATATTCCAGTGGGTACTTATTCATGTTTCTGATGTTTACTTTTATTCACGAATGTTAAACTAAAATAGTTGTTTCCTTTGTTCTCATTCTCTCCTCAGAGGAAAATACTAACATGAATTTGATATGTATCATTTCAGCCCATGTATTTATACTTTTATATACATTAAATGTATGCATAAATGGTATGTTATATTGTCAAATGTATTAACTCTTATTGTAGGATATCATATTGCCAATTTTTTTGCCCGTACATTTTTGAGATATAACTATGTTGATAATTTAGACCAAGCTTATTCATTTTAACTACTATATAGCACCCCAGCATATAAACATACTGCATTTACACTACTTACAATTTTGCACAATTAACTACAATGAATATTCCTGCACATGAGTTCAAGAGTTTCTTTGGAGAAAAATCTAACAGTGGAATACCAAGTTGTAGTCTACACATTTTCAGCTTTAAAGAATATTACCAAACTACTGTATACAATTTTACAATTTGCTCTTACACAATAGCACTGAGAGTTCCTCTTTCTTCAAACCTTGACTATACTTGGTGTTAAAAGACTTTTGAATTTTGGCACACTGATGGGCATGAAATGTTAAAACAAGGACATTTTATAAAAGCATCCAGACATAATAAAAATATAACATTCATAAAACTTCATGTAGACAATATAATATAAAAACATATCAAGCAGGGCTGGCCCGTGGCTCACTCGGGAGAGTGCGGTGCTGATAACACCAAGGCCATGGGTTCGGATCCTATATAGGGATGGCCAGTTGGCTCACTTGGGAGAGCGTGATGCTGACAACACCAAGGCAGGGGTTGAGATCCCCTACCAGTCATCTTTAAAAAAAAAAAAAAACATATCAAGCAAAAAAGATTACATTATAAAGAAAGATTGAGTTATAAAACAATAAAGGGAGGTATTACCCTGCCACCAGCAGTTTAAGACAGATCAATAATTTTTTAAAGGATGGTTTCAGACTATTGTGAATGAATAAATACCTAACAAATATAACACCATAAAGAACATATACCTTCTTTCAGAGCATCCATTGCTCAATCCTCAATTTCCAAAAACTGGAAATAACTTGAGGTACATTACCTTCACAAAAAGCAGTAAAACTAAAAATTAACCACCAAGTTTAAATACAAAACCTCAACCTTCTAGATATGTTTAAAATACTTTGAGGATCAAAAATAATAACAGATTACACAAAAATGACAAAATTAAGAAAGCTAAGGGAAAAAAGTGATAAAAACTGAAGTTGTACTGTGAGGTACATTTCTGCAATTATTAAAGGTGAACATTTAAAAATAAATGATCTTTGCTATAGACTCAAGAAATTTTTTAAAAGAAACAAACATATGCTAGCAACAATGGGGAACAAAGATCACTTCCATATACTTTAGGGGACAATAGAAATAGGTACAACCACTGTGGAAAGTAATTTGTCAATATCAGTAAAGCTCAATATTGTACATACTATAAACCAAAAATTCTACTTCTTGGTCTCTATGCTAGAATATTCTTGCACATGTTAACAAAGAGACATGCACAAGAATGCCTATTATATTACTATCTATAAATGGGAAATTACAAACAACCACAATCCCCACTAATAGGAAAAAAGATAAATTATGTTTTATTCATACAATGGCATCTTATAAGAAGTTAAAAAAAATTCTGGAATATATAAATCAGAATTCAAAAATTTCAATAACATAATATTAAATGAAAAAAGTCAAGTTTCAGAATGATGCATACAGTACAACATTTATGTAAAGTCTGAAAACATGCAAAACAAAATATATATTCTTTGTAGAAACACCTACCTATACCGAAAATATAAAAAAAAGAATGGGAATGATAAACACCAAATTCCTAAATGTGGTTACCTCTGTTGGGGGCAGGGTACACAGTGAACTTCAATTATATACAATATTTTATTACTTGGGTAGGGCTGTAAGTACGTAAGTGTTTATTATATTGCTTTCTACATAACACTTTGTGCTGGAAACATTTCATAGCTTAACAAGGAAAAAAGAAAATATGCTAAGACAGAAATTAATACATAATAAATAAAATGGTAGAATGGTAAATCTAAAGGCCAATTATTTGAAAATATAAAAAGACATAATAAATAAATAGATAGATAAAGGACAAATCTCACACAATTGAAAAGAAAAAAATTATTAAACTCAAAAATCAAACACCATAGAGAAAAAATTTTAAAGAATTACATTAATAGAATATTTACAAAGAACTCAAAAATAATAAATTTTAAACACTGAATACGATTTCCTAGAAAAACACAAATTATCAAAAAAACTCAAGCCAGATTTGAAAATCCTAAAAAATTAGCAAACACACAATAAACAAAAAAGACATCAAACACAGTTGTTCATAAGGTTGCTATCTCTCAGACCTTTAAGAAATGTATTATTTTTCACTAATGATCCTTCTAAGTGTAAAATAAAGGGGAAAAAAGGACTTTAAAAAACTATGTAACTCATTTTAAAGAAATGGCTTAATGCTAACTCTAAAACCTGACATAGATTATACACAGATCTACACACATATGTACAACCACAATAAACACACTAATCTTTCTTATTTTATTTGGCAAGCATCTTAAACAAAATATTACTTAATTCATGATATATTAATCAGATACCTCTATAATTTTCTAAGTATTTTTAGTTGTACATATATGACTTTAAAAATTTTTTTAAAACTTCATTAGTACAAAACAAGTAGCAATGGATTCAATATCCAATCTACAAAGTTTTTTATATTTGCCTAATTGAGAAACTGATCTGTATATTAAAAACCCATTTTATATTATTTGAATAGATATTAAAATATACTCAAAATACATAAATCTGCTAAAAACCAAACAGTTTTGAGTACTGATGATGATTCTAAATATCTCACAACAAAAACATCCTCCACGGGCCGGCCCGGTGGCGCACTGGAGAGTGCGCTGCCTGGGAGCGCGGCGGCGCTCCCACCGAGGGTTTGGATCCCATGTGGAGACTGGTTCCCGCTCACTGGTTGAGCGCGGTGCGGGCGCAACACCGAGGGTTGCGATCCCATTGCCGGTCCCCGGTGCAGGCGCGACACCAAGGGTTGCGATCAAGTTACCGGTCAGTAAAAAAGACAAAAAGGGAAAAAACAAACAAACAACAACAACAAAAAACATCCTCCACAAGTACCCTCAATTAATCTAGTGCATCTTGTTCACCTTTCAATAATTTCATAAGTATCCCTCCCCAATAGGCTTCAGTAAACAAAAACTCAAAACATTCCCTGTTGTCTGAGCTAACTACAAAGAATAATTGAAAAAATGAGAAAAATTAAACCACTACTTTTAAAACATTTGTTCTTCAAAACTAAATCTATATTTTATCATTAACTGAATCACTTTGGGGAGGAGAATTAAATTAAATAGTAAATAGAGTTTAAATTTTAATTAAACCAGTTATTGTGCCTATCTTTGTATTTTATCTCAAACAAAGCCTTGAAGTTACAATTATTATTATCAATTTTAACCAAGTAGAGGCAATCATTTTTAAAAATAATTTCTAAGAACTACTATAGGAAGGATACCATGGTAGATATCTTCTCAAGCTCCTCAACTTTGAAGCTATTTTCTTTCTACTTCATAGTAAACTTCAGTCCTAGAACCAGTCCAAGCTACACACAAGAGGAATTTAAGAAGCTTGGGTTCAAAAGTGAGATTTGCCATCAAATCACATTTGCCATTAGTCTAATTTTCACAATGGTAAGCCCAATTCTCAGAACTGGATTTCTTATTTTTAACAATATCTGAGTTCCTCTTTAAATTGCCTGAATTGCTCTTACTGAAGAAGGAATACTGCACTAGGACCAGAAGCCCTGGTACATACTAAATGCCTAGACTTATAAGACCACTAGCCACAATGCTCTATATTACCACAATACTACATGCTTGGCTAAAATATCACCTGAAATGCCTGACTAAAAATACCACCTGTTCTCTGACCTTCACAACTTTTAAAAGTATGACCTTCAGACACCACCCTCCACCACCTGGTAAAACTTCTTTCCAGTGAGTGAGTCTAGTTCCAATTCAAGGTACTCCTTTCTCCTGCCCCTTATGCCAGACTACCATTCCATCAAAGTTAATATGCAATGCTCAGTTATGTACAGAAAAAATAAACACTGTAAGGTTAGACAAATAAGAAAGATGCATCCATTGCTCTCAAAGAGCACTGCAGCCTTACTATGCAGACAAACTTTATGATGCAAAACTAAACTATGCTGCATAGAAGCAAATGCTCTATGTTTACAGAGTCAGTTAAGACCACTTAATAAGGTTAAACCATATGATGTAGTATATGAACCATGATTTGAAAGATGAATAGTATTTTATTTTATTTTATTTTATTTATTTATTTATTTATTTTTTGTCTTTTTTCGTGACCGGCAACGGATCGCAACCCTCAGTGTCGCGCCCGTACCGGACCGGGACCGGCAACGGGATCGCAACCCTCGGCGTTGCCCCCGCTCCTCGCTCAGCCAGTGAGCGGCCGGTCTGCATGTGGGATCCGAACCCTCGGCGGGAGCGCTGCCGCGCTTCCCAAGCGGCGCACTGTAGCAGTGCGCCACCGGGCCGGCCCGAAAGATGAATAGTATTTTAATAGAAAAAAAGCAAGCATTCATAATTACCAAAAATTAGAAACAACCAAGATGTCCTTCAAAAGGTGAAAAGATAAACTGTAGTACCTCCATGCAATGGACAATTACTCAGTGACAAAAATAAATGAACTATCAAGCCATAAAAAGACATGGATGAATTTAAATGCATATTTCTAAGTCAGGCTGAAAGAGCTACATACTGTAAGATTCCAATCATATTACATTCTGGAAAAGACAAATCTATACAGCCAGCAAAACGACCAGTGGTTGCCAACAGTTTGGGGGAAGGAGTAAGACAGGTAAAGCACAGGAGATTTTCAGGGCAGCAAAACTATTCTGTATGATACTGTAATGGTGAACACATGACTTTATGCATTTGTCAAAACCCATACAACACAAGAAATGAAACTTAATGCATGCAAATTTTTAAAAATTACTTAAGATACTAGGGGAATTACAGGAAGGAATGTATACCACGATAAGAGAATCTAACTGTATGACAAATATAGGAAACAACCTCAACAAAGGGGGTGGGAGGAAAGGTGCCAATCTAAGTAACTCTGGAAATCAGTGAAGTTCGTAGGACTAAAGACAAAAGGAACTGCATGTAAGCACTGTACTCTAGATGATAAAGTCATTTCCCAGAGGGTTCTAGGTTAACAATTCTGATACTACTATACGTGTATACTGGAATTAAACAATTAAGTAAATTGATGGCAGGAGGTTGGAGACAGGTTTCTCACTGTTGAAGTGGGAGTTTATATATATATATAATACACACACACACACACACACACACACACACGGGGAGGAGGCTAGAATAATCCAGATGGGAATGAATTTGAGAAATCAGCATACACTCATGTTCAGCTTTTTTTTTTTTCCTTTTTGTGTTTTTTACTGACCGGTAACGGGATCGCAACCCTCGGTGTTGCGCCCGCACCGCGCTCAGCCAGTGAGCAGGAACCGGTCTCCACATCGGATCCGAACCCTCGGCGGGAGCGCCGCACTCTCCAGTGCACCACCGGGCCAGCCCATGTTTAGCTTTTTATAGCTACAGATGGTTACATATAGAAATATTTATACATGTATTTCCTTGCTGTCAGATGAGAGGGCCTAAAAGAAACAACATCCCATTTGGTAGGGGGAATCTAGAAAGATAAGAAGTTAGCTGGGGAAATATAAGAAATTATCACTCCAGGAAGAAAGAATAAGGTAAAAAAGACCTTGACATAGGAAGAACCACAGTAGGAGATGAGGACCTTTAGGTCCTATTCAACCTATGAAGAAAAAAAAACTACAGGTGATACTGAACAACACAAGGGTTAGGGGTGCTGACCCCCTGCACAGTCAAAAATCTGTGTATAAATTTTGGATCCCCAAAAGGTTAACTACTAATAGCCTACTGTTGACCAGAAGCCTTAGTGATAATGTAAGCAGTTGATTAACACATATTTTGTATGTTATATGTATTATATACTGTATACTTACAATAAAGTAAGCTAGAGAAAAGAAAATGTTATTAAGAAAATCATAAGAGAAAATACATTTATACTACTGTAATACATATTCACTGTAAAAAAAAAAAAAAATCCATGTATAAGTGGACCTGTGCAGTTCAAACCCGTGTTGTTCAAGGGTCAACTGTATTATTAGTACCTTTTCTCTCCACCCACCCAGATACCCAATCTTCAAATAAAATAATCTAACCAAAATCTTACCATGAGAAGAAATATCAAATATGGAAAGAGAAAAATTAGCATAGGCCCAGAACATTATACAGTCTAGAATGGAAATACTCTATCCAGCAAATTGAGGGATTATGGATGTCTGGGGCAAGTGGAAGCAGGGGAGAAAACCCAATTCTTCTAAATATTCTGATACACTCAATAACAAAGTGAAGTAGCTATCAGGAAAAATTCCATCTTTTGGAAACATTATTAAAAAATAGAGTCTAATAAAAGCATTACCAATAAAAAACATTAACCCATTTATACCCACAGAATAGTCACATAAAATAAGAAGTTACTCAGTATTTGAAATGAAAACTGAGAATGTAATCACTCACTTCTAATAATTCTGAGACAACAGGTAGAACTTCAGGATTACAGATATCAATGGAGTCATCCCGGTATGTCTTCTTTTTATAACAGATATTACCCAAATGTAGTATCGCTGAGAGAAGAGAAAAAATCCTGTGAAAATAAAACCACAAATTACAGCTTACTCATGCATATTCTGAAACCTCATTTCATCCCAAAATTCTAGTTAAGCAAAATAGCCATTGTAAACATGAAGTATTTAGTATTTAGAAAAATAAGAAATATGGAATAATCATAACTATAATAATTAAAATTTACTGAGTGTTTACTATGTGTTAGGCACTGCACAAAGTGCTTTACATGACCTTACTTTTACTTGTTATGTGGTTGTTTCAAGAGGACTTCTTGCTATATTGCCTGAATTTGCTATAGTGTTTTAAAAAGCCCATGCCTTTCTAAATGCTATTCATCCTGCCTGGAATGCCTTTTCCCCGTACTGTCTATTTCAGGTGTACTGTATCAGAATCTCCAAAGAAAAGGCTTTGGAATCTTTATTTTTTAATCAAGTATCCTAGATGATTTTTTTTTTTTTGTCTTTTTCCGTGTCCGGCAACGGATCGCAACCCTCAGTGTCGCCCCTGTACCGGACCAGGACCGGCAACGGGATCGCAACCCTCGGTGTTGCCCCCGCGCCTCGCTCAGCCAGTGAGCGGGAACCGGTCTGTATGTGGGATCCGAACCCTCGGCGGGAGCGTCTCCGCGCTTCCCAAGCAGCGCAGTAGCGCAGTGCACCACCAGGCCAGCCCCCCTAGATGATTTTTTATTTTTAGTTATATTTTTTAAATGCTTTCCTATATCATATTATGGTGCCCTTGGTAAATGCTTTTTTAAAAAAATTATGCCACCAATGGGATATATTATCTAATATCAGGCTGCTACTGTGAAACACCTTCATCTGGACCCTTCCTCCTCTACTTTCCCCCTGAATCAGAGGAATACATGCCTTCCAGTAAACAATTAATCCCCCCACTTATACACTACATTCCATCAACTCCAGTGATCTCAAGAGCCTTACTGTACTCATTTCCTATCTTACCTGAACCTACAAGAATTTTTTATCAAAATTTTCTTATGTTCACTTCCCTCTTATTTTAAATAAAACATCCTAGATCCCACATTTCCTTCCCTTCACAAAAAGCTTACTGAAATGTTAATTTATACTCCTTGTCTTCACTTTGTCACTCCTACTCACTACCACATTCTGACATCTGCTCCCCACTATATCTCATAGAGGTTACCAAAGACCTTCAATTAGGTAAGAACAGTATATTATGTCCTTAACTTATCTGACATCCCAGAGGCATTAAACATGATGAACACTCCATAAAAGCCCTCCTGAATCTCCTTACATACACATCTTTGTGCCTTGTTCAGTTATTTCCTTAGGATAAATCTGGTCTACTAGTAAAAATTGTATTAAGTATTTTCCTAAAATTAGGATGTATTCTAAATAAAACAAAGATATTGCTTTAGGAAACTGATATACTTTGAGAGGTATCAATATCTAATTTCTAGGTCTAATTTTTCAAATAATTTAACATTTTTAAATGATGAAATCATTTACATCACTCAAAGAAAATACAAGTCAATGATAAAGGAGTAGTTCATAAAAAACATTCTTGGTTAAATTAGGGAGTAAACTCAGTAACAACTGAAACATTATAAAAATTCTTGGAAGTCAAAAGACAAAAGTACAAATTCATGAACTACGTATTAAAAACTATTTTTAGTACTAGTTTATAAGGTTGCTAATTACATTGTTTCAATATTTTGGGTTCAATAATCAGCACATGGGCCAGCCCGGTGGCACACTGGAGAGTGCGCCGCTTAGGAGCGCGGCGGCGCTCCCGCTGAGGGTTCGGATCCCATGTAGAGACCGGTTCCCGCTCACTGGCTGAGCGTGGTGCAAGCACAACACCGAGGGTTGCGATCCCGTTACCGGTCAGTAAAAAAGACAAAAAGGAGGGCCAGCCCGGTGGCGCACTGGAGAGTGTGCCGCTTAGGAGTGCGGCGGCGCTCCCGCTGAGGGTTTGGATCCCACATGCAGACCGGTTCCCGCTCGCTGGCTGAGCGAGGTGCGGACGCGACACCGAGTGTTGCGATCCCGTTGCCGGTCCCGGTCCGGTACGGGCGCGACACTGAGGGTTGCGATCCGTTGCCAGACACGGAAAAAGACAAAAAAGGAAAGAAAAAAAAAAAGCTGATGTAAAATTTCATTAAAAACCTACAAAACGGGCTGGTCTGGTGGCGCACTCGGTAGAGTGTGGCGCTTGGGAGTGCGGCAGCACTCCCGCCGAGGGTTCGGATCCCATATACAGACCGGTCCACTCACTGGTTGAGCGCGGCGCGGGCGCGACACCGAGGGTTGCGATCCCATTGCCGGTCACGGTACGGGTGCGACACTGAGGGTTGCGATCCCGTTACCGGTCACGAAAAAAGACAAAAAGGGAAAGAAAAAAAAAAAAAAACCTACAAAACTGTTCTTACACACAAATATGTGATGCATAGTCTCCAGCAACAATGAATGTCATATAAACAATTTAATGTACTATAAATCAATATAAAAGTTTTAAAATAAGAAAAAGAATCCTTTTTCTCAAAAAGCTTATAATCTTGCATTAGGAGATAACAAATCACTATACTAAATGGCATGACATCTTAAAATACAGAAGGCAGAAAGAGCACAGTTAAGGAAAAGTTCATAAAAAGAGCATGACATGAACAGTGCTCTAAAGAAAATATAGGTTTTAATTCACATACCAAGTTTAATGCTACCTATAAGGTTATGTTAAGAGAGATTCTGGGGTAGATCTAAATTCAGTAGAAAGAATGTTGTGATTTATTAGCAAAGTTTATCATGGTCACAGGAGACGCAACTGGCAGTACACATGATATGCTCTCTATCTAAAAAATTAAAAATATGTGAATGAATGGAAGTGAGATGAAAGCCATTCCAAATAAAGAAAACAGTAAATGTTCAGAACATAACATAATGCTTTAGAGAATAAGACTATATAGTTTAGTTAAAATGTAAAACTTGTGTTAGGGAATATCTGAAGATAAAATTTGAGTGATAGGGAAGGGTCAAATTGGAGGCTAGGCTACTAAGGACATACAAGGGTACTCCAAAAAGTCCATGAAAAGATTCATACTATCTTTCAATTTTATTTTTCCACAAACTTTTTGAAGTACCCTCATATTGTTTCCAGTGGTTTCCAATATAGGATTCAATCACATCAGAAAGTACAAAAGATGGTCCCTTGCTTGGTATGTGAGAAGTAATTATACATGCAAATTATGCTATCTAAAAAAAAAAAAAAGTTAAGTTCCAACTATTATTTAATATATAGATATACTTCATTTAGTCCATATATCAACCAGTTAGTTGTCACATGCAGTGAATGTGGTATCCTGAGGGAAGAATGGAAGCACTACAGCATGGAGAAATAGAGAAGGATACTCTTATTTACTAAGTTTCAATAAATTGCAGTTTATGTCACCAATTAAATGGGTTTGCATATTTACATATTGTATTATTTGGTTTTAACTAACATCATTTAAAGGTTCTAGCAAAGAATATGCTAACCAAAAAGTCATACCAATGATGTAAGCACAAGCAAACAAGAAAATGGCAGAGCTGATAGTCTCTGACTCCTAGTATGAGCTCATCAATCATGAAATTAAAAACTGACAATATAATTAGATCTGACATATGCATCAATAATAATTCCCCCCTCAAAAAATAATTGTAAGTAACTACTCTTTTCTGGTGAGAGTCAAGGTCGTGTCTTTGATTTTAAATAGTTTGTTTTATTTCTTTCTTTAATTTTAAATATAATTTTTTTTTCCTTTTTTTTTTTGTCTTTTTTCGTGACCGGTAACGGGATCGCAACCCTCAGTGTCGCGCCCGTACCGCGACCGGCAACGGGATCGCAACCCTCGGTGTCGCGCCCGCACCACGCTCAACCAGTG
>NW_007726768.1:274017-296003 GCF_000696425.1 Galeopterus variegatus
AGCCAGTGAGCGGCCGGTCTGCATGTGGGATCCGAACCCTCGGCGGGAGCGCTGCCGCGCTTCCCAAGCGGCGCACTGTAGCAGTGCGCCACCGGGCCGGCCCGAAAGATGAATAGTATTTTAATAGAAAAAAAGCAAGCATTCATAATTACCAAAAATTAGAAACAACCAAGATGTCCTTCAAAAGGTGAAAAGATAAACTGTAGTACCTCCATGCAATGGACAATTACTCAGTGACAAAAATAAATGAACTATCAAGCCATAAAAAGACATGGATGAATTTAAATGCATATTTCTAAGTCAGGCTGAAAGAGCTACATACTGTAAGATTCCAATCATATTACATTCTGGAAAAGACAAATCTATACAGCCAGCAAAACGACCAGTGGTTGCCAACAGTTTGGGGGAAGGAGTAAGACAGGTAAAGCACAGGAGATTTTCAGGGCAGCAAAACTATTCTGTATGATACTGTAATGGTGAACACATGACTTTATGCATTTGTCAAAACCCATACAACACAAGAAATGAAACTTAATGCATGCAAATTTTTAAAAATTACTTAAGATACTAGGGGAATTACAGGAAGGAATGTATACCACGATAAGAGAATCTAACTGTATGACAAATATAGGAAACAACCTCAACAAAGGGGGTGGGAGGAAAGGTGCCAATCTAAGTAACTCTGGAAATCAGTGAAGTTCGTAGGACTAAAGACAAAAGGAACTGCATGTAAGCACTGTACTCTAGATGATAAAGTCATTTCCCAGAGGGTTCTAGGTTAACAATTCTGATACTACTATACGTGTATACTGGAATTAAACAATTAAGTAAATTGATGGCAGGAGGTTGGAGACAGGTTTCTCACTGTTGAAGTGGGAGTTTATATATATATATAATACACACACACACACACACACACACACACACGGGGAGGAGGCTAGAATAATCCAGATGGGAATGAATTTGAGAAATCAGCATACACTCATGTTCAGCTTTTTTTTTTTTCCTTTTTGTGTTTTTTACTGACCGGTAACGGGATCGCAACCCTCGGTGTTGCGCCCGCACCGCGCTCAGCCAGTGAGCAGGAACCGGTCTCCACATCGGATCCGAACCCTCGGCGGGAGCGCCGCACTCTCCAGTGCACCACCGGGCCAGCCCATGTTTAGCTTTTTATAGCTACAGATGGTTACATATAGAAATATTTATACATGTATTTCCTTGCTGTCAGATGAGAGGGCCTAAAAGAAACAACATCCCATTTGGTAGGGGGAATCTAGAAAGATAAGAAGTTAGCTGGGGAAATATAAGAAATTATCACTCCAGGAAGAAAGAATAAGGTAAAAAAGACCTTGACATAGGAAGAACCACAGTAGGAGATGAGGACCTTTAGGTCCTATTCAACCTATGAAGAAAAAAAAACTACAGGTGATACTGAACAACACAAGGGTTAGGGGTGCTGACCCCCTGCACAGTCAAAAATCTGTGTATAAATTTTGGATCCCCAAAAGGTTAACTACTAATAGCCTACTGTTGACCAGAAGCCTTAGTGATAATGTAAGCAGTTGATTAACACATATTTTGTATGTTATATGTATTATATACTGTATACTTACAATAAAGTAAGCTAGAGAAAAGAAAATGTTATTAAGAAAATCATAAGAGAAAATACATTTATACTACTGTAATACATATTCACTGTAAAAAAAAAAAAAAATCCATGTATAAGTGGACCTGTGCAGTTCAAACCCGTGTTGTTCAAGGGTCAACTGTATTATTAGTACCTTTTCTCTCCACCCACCCAGATACCCAATCTTCAAATAAAATAATCTAACCAAAATCTTACCATGAGAAGAAATATCAAATATGGAAAGAGAAAAATTAGCATAGGCCCAGAACATTATACAGTCTAGAATGGAAATACTCTATCCAGCAAATTGAGGGATTATGGATGTCTGGGGCAAGTGGAAGCAGGGGAGAAAACCCAATTCTTCTAAATATTCTGATACACTCAATAACAAAGTGAAGTAGCTATCAGGAAAAATTCCATCTTTTGGAAACATTATTAAAAAATAGAGTCTAATAAAAGCATTACCAATAAAAAACATTAACCCATTTATACCCACAGAATAGTCACATAAAATAAGAAGTTACTCAGTATTTGAAATGAAAACTGAGAATGTAATCACTCACTTCTAATAATTCTGAGACAACAGGTAGAACTTCAGGATTACAGATATCAATGGAGTCATCCCGGTATGTCTTCTTTTTATAACAGATATTACCCAAATGTAGTATCGCTGAGAGAAGAGAAAAAATCCTGTGAAAATAAAACCACAAATTACAGCTTACTCATGCATATTCTGAAACCTCATTTCATCCCAAAATTCTAGTTAAGCAAAATAGCCATTGTAAACATGAAGTATTTAGTATTTAGAAAAATAAGAAATATGGAATAATCATAACTATAATAATTAAAATTTACTGAGTGTTTACTATGTGTTAGGCACTGCACAAAGTGCTTTACATGACCTTACTTTTACTTGTTATGTGGTTGTTTCAAGAGGACTTCTTGCTATATTGCCTGAATTTGCTATAGTGTTTTAAAAAGCCCATGCCTTTCTAAATGCTATTCATCCTGCCTGGAATGCCTTTTCCCCGTACTGTCTATTTCAGGTGTACTGTATCAGAATCTCCAAAGAAAAGGCTTTGGAATCTTTATTTTTTAATCAAGTATCCTAGATGATTTTTTTTTTTTTGTCTTTTTCCGTGTCCGGCAACGGATCGCAACCCTCAGTGTCGCCCCTGTACCGGACCAGGACCGGCAATGGGATCGCAACCCTCGGTGTTGCCCCCGCGCCTCGCTCAGCCAGTGAGCGGGAACCGGTCTGTATGTGGGATCCGAACCCTCGGCGGGAGCGTCTCCGCGCTTCCCAAGCAGCGCAGTAGCGCAGTGCACCACCAGGCCAGCCCCCCTAGATGATTTTTTATTTTTAGTTATATTTTTTAAATGCTTTCCTATATCATATTATGGTGCCCTTGGTAAATGCTTTTTTAAAAAAATTATGCCACCAATGGGATATATTATCTAATATCAGGCTGCTACTGTGAAACACCTTCATCTGGACCCTTCCTCCTCTACTTTCCCCCTGAATCAGAGGAATACATGCCTTCCAGTAAACAATTAATCCCCCCACTTATACACTACATTCCATCAACTCCAGTGATCTCAAGAGCCTTACTGTACTCATTTCCTATCTTACCTGAACCTACAAGAATTTTTTATCAAAATTTTCTTATGTTCACTTCCCTCTTATTTTAAATAAAACATCCTAGATCCCACATTTCCTTCCCTTCACAAAAAGCTTACTGAAATGTTAATTTATACTCCTTGTCTTCACTTTGTCACTCCTACTCACTACCACATTCTGACATCTGCTCCCCACTATATCTCATAGAGGTTACCAAAGACCTTCAATTAGGTAAGAACAGTATATTATGTCCTTAACTTATCTGACATCCCAGAGGCATTAAACATGATGAACACTCCATAAAAGCCCTCCTGAATCTCCTTACATACACATCTTTGTGCCTTGTTCAGTTATTTCCTTAGGATAAATCTGGTCTACTAGTAAAAATTGTATTAAGTATTTTCCTAAAATTAGGATGTATTCTAAATAAAACAAAGATATTGCTTTAGGAAACTGATATACTTTGAGAGGTATCAATATCTAATTTCTAGGTCTAATTTTTCAAATAATTTAACATTTTTAAATGATGAAATCATTTACATCACTCAAAGAAAATACAAGTCAATGATAAAGGAGTAGTTCATAAAAAACATTCTTGGTTAAATTAGGGAGTAAACTCAGTAACAACTGAAACATTATAAAAATTCTTGGAAGTCAAAAGACAAAAGTACAAATTCATGAACTACGTATTAAAAACTATTTTTAGTACTAGTTTATAAGGTTGCTAATTACATTGTTTCAATATTTTGGGTTCAATAATCAGCACATGGGCCAGCCCGGTGGCACACTGGAGAGTGCGCCGCTTAGGAGCGCGGCGGCGCTCCCGCTGAGGGTTCGGATCCCATGTAGAGACCGGTTCCCGCTCACTGGCTGAGCGTGGTGCAAGCACAACACCGAGGGTTGCGATCCCGTTACCGGTCAGTAAAAAAGACAAAAAGGAGGGCCAGCCCGGTGGCGCACTGGAGAGTGTGCCGCTTAGGAGTGCGGCGGCGCTCCCGCTGAGGGTTTGGATCCCACATGCAGACCGGTTCCCGCTCGCTGGCTGAGCGAGGTGCGGACGCGACACCGAGTGTTGCGATCCCGTTGCCGGTCCCGGTCCGGTACGGGCGCGACACTGAGGGTTGCGATCCGTTGCCAGACACAAAAAAAGACAAAAAAAAAGGAAAAAAAAAAAAAGACAAAAAGGAAAAAAAGTAAAATTAAAAAAAAAAAATCAGCACATTAATGTTCTTACACACAAATATGTGATGCATAGTCTCCAGCAACAATGAATGTCATATAAACAATTTAATGTACTATAAATCAATATAAAAGTTTTAAAATAAGAAAAAGAATCCTTTTTCTCAAAAAGCTTATAATCTTGCATTAGGAGATAACAAATCACTATACTAAATGGCATGACATCTTAAAATACAGAAGGCAGAAAGAGCACAGTTAAGGAAAAGTTCATAAAAAGAGCATGACATGAACAGTGCTCTAAAGAAAATATAGGTTTTAATTCACATACCAAGTTTAATGCTACCTATAAGGTTATGTTAAGAGAGATTCTGGGGTAGATCTAAATTCAGTAGAAAGAATGTTGTGATTTATTAGCAAAGTTTATCATGGTCACAGGAGACGCAACTGGCAGTACACATGATATGCTCTCTATCTAAAAAATTAAAAATATGTGAATGAATGGAAGTGAGATGAAAGCCATTCCAAATAAAGAAAACAGTAAATGTTCAGAACATAACATAATGCTTTAGAGAATAAGACTATATAGTTTAGTTAAAATGTAAAACTTGTGTTAGGGAATATCTGAAGATAAAATTTGAGTGATAGGGAAGGGTCAAATTGGAGGCTAGGCTACTAAGGACATACAAGGGTACTCCAAAAAGTCCATGAAAAGATTCATACTATCTTTCAATTTTATTTTTCCACAAACTTTTTGAAGTACCCTCATATTGTTTCCAGTGGTTTCCAATATAGGATTCAATCACATCAGAAAGTACAAAAGATGGTCCCTTGCTTGGTATGTGAGAAGTAATTATACATGCAAATTATGCTATCTAAAAAAAAAAAAAAGTTAAGTTCCAACTATTATTTAATATATAGATATACTTCATTTAGTCCATATATCAACCAGTTAGTTGTCACATGCAGTGAATGTGGTATCCTGAGGGAAGAATGGAAGCACTACAGCATGGAGAAATAGAGAAGGATACTCTTATTTACTAAGTTTCAATAAATTGCAGTTTATGTCACCAATTAAATGGGTTTGCATATTTACATATTGTATTATTTGGTTTTAACTAACATCATTTAAAGGTTCTAGCAAAGAATATGCTAACCAAAAAGTCATACCAATGATGTAAGCACAAGCAAACAAGAAAATGGCAGAGCTGATAGTCTCTGACTCCTAGTATGAGCTCATCAATCATGAAATTAAAAACTGACAATATAATTAGATCTGACATATGCATCAATAATAATTCCCCCCTCAAAAAATAATTGTAAGTAACTACTCTTTTCTGGTGAGAGTCAAGGTCGTGTCTTTGATTTTAAATAGTTTGTTTTATTTCTTTCTTTAATTTTAAATATAATTTTTTTTTCCTTTTTTTTTTTGTCTTTTTTCGTGACCGGTAACGGGATCGCAACCCTCAGTGTCGCGCCCGTACCGCGACCGGCAACGGGATCGCAACCCTCGGTGTCGCGCCCGCACCACGCTCAACCAGTGAGCGGACTGGTCTCTATATGGGATCCGAACCCTCGGCAGGAGCGCCACCACGCTCCCAAGCACCGCACTCTACCGAGTGCGCCACCGGGCCAGCCCTAAATATAATTTTTATACCAATCTTTTTACATTTCTAATTTGCTAATATTCACAATGAACAAAATGTATTTAATACAAGAGTATAAACATAAATATACAGAGGAAATACACAGATAATTATTTTTTACTGATAGGTATGCCAAACTTAATAGGATTAGGGATCAATGATATAGAAAACAAGAAGCTATAAAAATAGTTTAAGAAGTCAATAGTTTTAAGTAAGGTCCATGAATAGGCTTCAGGAGCACCATGAATTCATGCAATTATATGCAAATGTACATTTTAAAAGAAGAGCTCCAGCTTTCACTAGATTCTCAAAGAATTTATGACAAATAAAGCAATTCAAAACAATGCTTAATATGGATGAGGCACTAGATCAGGAATACCAGTTAGAAAACTGTGTAAAAGGACCAAGGGAGAGAAATCTTTCAAAGACACATAACGACTTATTCTAGACTTGGGGTATAAGAATACAATAAATAAACTCACTGTCTTCGTGTCTTGGGAAGAAATCCTACCATTTCCATGGCCAGTTGTAAGCGTTCAAAGTCATGCCTCAAATCTTCTCCCTCCACCATAAAGCAATCCTGCTTATTTAAGATAAAAGGAAAAAAATCAAGATCACCCATTGAAAATAATGTGGGCCATTAAGAAATAATGGTAATTTAAGATAAATATAACTATGTAGAAATGCAAATTAGAACCACTGAAATATTTAGAGATAGTAAAATTCATTGGACATCTCATATCACCACAGGTATGCAAACTAAACACATACCTACCAAAATACCAGTAGGTTACCCTTCTTCTCCCTTTCACAAACACTAAGGCAAAGATCTCAAAAGTAACTTAAGACAAAGAGCTAGCAGTACTCAAAGTATTCTAAGATCATGTTTGATTTTGAGTGGTTCTGAAGAGTTTGGGAAATTCAAAGCATTTAAGAACTGCTCAATTCTACCAACAAATGTTATTTGTTCAACAATATCTAACAAGTGCCTACCATATGCAAGCACTGAACTAGATCCTGGTGACACAAAAATAAATTCTAGAAGAGGCAGTAATTTAGTTAGGAGGTGGAGCTTAGATTTATATAATATAAAGAGGTTTATGTTACATCTATATTAGATGTATAAATAGTTCATAATGAATAGACACACCAAGGTCAAGGGTTCGGATCTCCACAGAGGCCAGCCACCAAAAAAAAAATAATAATAATAATAATATAGACAACATGGTAATCAACCACGGAAAGAAACAAGTATATGTGAAAGTATAAAAACCATCAAAAAACACACATCATGAGTCAGTAAAAATAGCTGTGGACTATCCAGATAAAAAATATTACTTTTTTAGCAACCCCTTGAATTTCAATCCCCAGCATAGCCAAGTAGTAACACTGTAGACATAATCTAAATCTTTAAAACAGAAATGAGTCTTTAAATCTCCTTACTATTTGTTCTCACAGTCCCTTGCACTTAAATTTTCAAAAACCTCCTCATACTTCTATTTTTTAAATACCTCTCTTCCTAGAGAATGTTCCATCAAATACTCAATGAACACATGAACTGTTATCTGTCTTATTCACTACAGATCTCCAGGATCAAGTCAAGGCAAAGAACACAGTGAGTAATTATTGAAGTAAATATATAATTACTGAATTATTGAACAATATATAAATATTAAATTGAATGAAACATTCCTTTTTGAAAAATAAAGTGCTCATTTATTTTCTAAAAGCACCTGCCATGTACCAAAAAATCTGCTTTAGGTACTGTAAAAACAATATAGATATAAAGTTTAAAATTAAGTATTAAGTTTTAGAATGCTGGTAATATTTTTCATTGTTTACATTGAAATGCACACATGCAGAGTTTAAAATTTTAAATTCACTGCAAGAAAAGGTCTTCCTGGGCTGGCCCGGTGGCGCACTGGAGAGTGCGCCGCTTGGGAGCGCGGCGGCGCTCCCGCCGAGGGTTCGGATCCCATGTGGAGACCGGTTCCACTCACTGGCTGAGCATGGATCGGGCGCAACACCGAGGGTTGTGATCCCGTTGCTGGTCCCCGGTACGGGCACGACACCGAGGGTTGCGATCACGTTACCCGTCAGTAAAAAAAGACAAAAAAGGAAAAAAAAAAAAAAAAAAAAAAAAAAAAAAGCCTTCTGATTTAATTCCCATTCTTCCTGCACAACAGACATTACGAAAAAAGGAAATGAAGTTAATGCAAAAAAAGATTGGGTCTTCCTGAGAACCCCCACACTTAATTTTCTAACTATAAACTTTTTGGCAAGCCATTTTAAGATACTTTCTACAGACATGCCAATATTCTACTCACTAAAATAAATTTAAGTTGACACATTTTTTTTTTACCTATAGTAAAGCTCTTATAAAAAGCTCTTTTGCTTCTCTTTTCCCCCAACCACAAACAGTTCATTCTCTTTAGGATTTAACAAATATTTTTCCATAACAAACAAGTGTGGGGGGGAATCCATCCTTCCACTGTAAACTCAATGATACAGCAATGATTCTTTCAACTGACAGTGTTCTCATCTGCCCCAAAAGTGAATGAAACAATTAATGTATATAAAATACAGGGAAAGTAAATAGAAAGCAAATTCTCAATACTAAAATATAGACACATTTATATTTGTTATTATCCTTAATCAATTTCTCCTGAAATACAAAGTGATCTCAGTGAACACCAAAATCATAATTAATTTTTTAAAATGATTACTGATTCCCTTCACTGTTTCCCTGATGACAACTGTGGAAGAAAAACTAAGGATGGTTTAAATCTACCAGACCAGAAATTCCCTTATCTTAATTTGGGTTCACCTGGAAGCAGACCTTAGGCAAACCAAGATTAAAGTACAAGTAATGGGGGAAGTGAGAAAGTAAAACAGGGAAAGGAAGGTAGCCTAAACAGAGTTCTCTATGAAAGTAGCTACCACAGTGGGTAACTGGAGTTTTATCCCAAAGTTATCTCTTGGAAACACTATAAAACCTAGAGATGTGAGGTAGTTGCAGTATTTATTTACCACCTCCCATCAGTCACTGGTTGAGGACTTGTAGACATAGTGTGGCAGGCAAGTCACTTCTAGAAAGCCCTTTCAGTATCACAGCTAATTCTTCTGCCCAACTCAGTGCAGGCTCTTGTCTTACTTGTAACATGCCACTGCATGCCCCGCTCACCACAAACACACCAAAATGCTCTTTCATGATATGAGGACTTTTTTCCCCCTTTGTATAGGATAAAGTGAATCCATTCTCAATTACAAATGCCTAGTATAAGCCTAGCATGTAGTAAGCACAGTGTGGGTATGACAAAGAGAAAGAGAAGGGGAAAGTCAAATTAGATATTTTCTTCTATGTTGTCTGTATTTCTTAAAATGGTATTTAAGAAATCATACTTTTTTACAACTACCAGTGTATAGTGCAGGACACAAATCAGAAAATTGACTTTGATTGAAAGTTAGTAAAGATGCTGGAGATCATTGAAGAAAAAAGGATATAAGAACATGGGTTTGATTAGAATCTGTTACACTATCAACTACCTTCACTAATACAGGGGCAATTCAAATTCTGAGCCAATGTTGCTTCTTGTGTGAAAGGTAATCATACTAACTACAACCAGGGGTTTTATAAGGATCAAATATAGTATGGATGTTAAGTGCTTTTTAAATGTAAAACATATGCAGAGAAAATTGTACAGCATGCATAGACATACTGCACTGGCAGAGGGTAAAGCAAGAAAGTCAATGTTTAAAGGAGTAATCATGAACTTACAAACTGACAGATGGGGTATGGCAGCAGGAGTAGTCTTTATGAAGTAGCAATACTTAAATCAGAGTGAACAGAAAAGAAACATTATGGTCTCAAAGGATCCTGATGCAACTTGGGATGAGAGCACTGCAGCAGTCTACCTCATGGGAAAATGGACTGCCAGGTGTTTATAGATGCTTGGATTTCTGTAAAGATAGTAGTGACCAAGGTTGGAGCTTGGCTGGTCTCCATGGATTAGTATAGTTCAAATCCCTCTGCAGCGTAGTGAACATGACAGTGTCCTGAGACTATCACTTACTATGGCCAATTATCATTAAAACCCTACGTGATAGGGGCTGACCCTGTGGCTCACTTGGGAGAGTGCGGCACTGGAAGTGCCGTGGCCGCGGGTTTAGATCCTATATAGGGATGGCCAGTGTGCTCACTGGCTGAGCGCGGCGCGGGCGACACCAAGCCAAGGGTTGCGATCCCCTTACCGGTCAGAAAAAAAAACAAAAACAAAAACCTACGTGATAGTTGGACCCTAAAATTCAAGGCTTGGTGGAGATAAATAAAATTAGGTGAGACTGATCCCTTACATTAAAGGTATTCAAAGGAGCTTTAAGGTTCAATTATAGCAGACATTAGCCGTCATATTATCAATATTTAATTCATCCTCCATTATTTTGTAACTTTGGAAACAAAGGCCAAGAGATGTTGTTAAAAATAAAAATAAGGGCCGAGCCTGTGGCACACTCGGGAGAGTGCGGCGCTGGGAGTGCTGTGGCGCTCCTGCCACAGGTTCGGATCCTATATATAGGGATGACCGGTGCGCTCACAGTGCTCACTGGCTGAGCGCGGTGCGGCCGGTCTCAAAAAGGACAAAAAATAATAATAATAAAATAAGAAGAGTTTATATTTAAGTAGATTATTATCATTAGAATGGAAATTGGCACTTACTAAATATCTTCCATATTTCAACCACTGTGAGAGTCACTTGATATGTTTAATCTCACTAAATCCTCAAAACACGAGATAATTTTTAAAAATTATATATATATAAAAATATATATATATATATATTTTTTTTTTTAAGGTAAGAAAACAAATTCAGAGGTTAAATAACTCACCGAAGGTCAAAAATTTTGTAAATAACAGGGCTGGCCAAACCAAGATCTGTCCAGTTACAAATGCTCTGCTCTCTCACATGCAACACTAGTACTTGAGCTTATTTAATACGGTCACCCTTAAAAGAAATTAAATCACAATATAATGGGCAACAACAGTCCCCATGTAAAAAGAAATTTTCTCACTATAGGTCCCTTTGGGGCCATTTATACAATTCCATAAAATATATAAGCAACATAGCATAAATGGCAGAACTTTAACAATCCTCTCTGCCCATAATGCTAGTCACTTAAGTTCTAATAACTCATAGGAAACAAAGTTTAATTTGTTCCCAAGTATGAGGGTACTTCAAAAGTTCATGGAAAAATAGAATTAAAAGGTAATATGAAACTTTCCATAAACTTTTTTTAAGACCCTTCATATAATATATTATATATTTATATGAGAGAGAGACAGAGAGAGAGAGACAGAGAGAGAGAGCGCACATGTGTGTATGGAGCTAACAGAAAAAAACAAAACAAAAGATCCTGAGACTGACTGCTTGCTTTTATTAATTAACATGTGAGAAAAAGAATCCAAAATCAATCAAAGTTCCAACTATAATAGATTTGAAAATACAGTAAGTGGGTTGACAGTGATGAAAGTAACAGTAAAGAAGGAGATGATGGCTACAAAGTTCTTCTAAAGAAAAAAGATGGATTATGATTTCAATGGTGACAGCAATGGCGGCAACAAAATTTACTGTGTACTTAGTGTTAAGCACTCTACCAAGCTCTTTATATGCACTGTCTAATTTAATACTCACAAAACTTAAAAGCCATTATTATCCCCTTAAACGGATGATGGGAACAAAAGAATTAAGTGACCTACTAAGGATCTCAAACCTAGTAAGTGGATGAGTCAGTATTCAAATCCAGTCAGTTTATGTACTTTAGAGCTCAAATTCTTAAGCATTACTTAACTGTCTCTGAATAGTAACAGGTCAATTCACAATTTCACTGTAAGTTCTGAACAGGCAATGAAGTCTTCCATCTGTAGTATGAGTTCACAGTCTCCTACCTGCTTTCCAACGAGGCATAGTCACTCAGCGTAGTAAGTGAAAAGAAAAGGGGGAGCTTCTCAAGGTGGCAAAACAACTTAAAATCTATTAAAATTTATCAGATTCTATAAATTTTAATGTCCAATATTTATTTCCCAAAATGTTAAATCTGAAACCAAAATTTACTTGATTTATTATAAAATAAGTCAAACTTTGTCTGAAGGAAAAAATTAAGATCCACATACACTGATCCTTCTCAACTCTAGCTAGTTTTGCAATTAGTGGAGTTTATAATCACATGCAATGAGAATTAAAGTCATACATGTTATGTTTCCAGGAAGAATACATAACGAACTGATTCATTAGTTAATTAATAGATATAGGTAGATGTGTGTGTGTGTTTTCAGCCTTTCATAGTTGACCTAATTGCAATCTAAAGAAAAGGAAGATTTTTTGTCCTCTCTATGGTTATGAACTTGTCTTCATAAATTATAATAAAATTAAATACCTACTCATTTTATAATACATCATATATGCCCTTAAATTACTCAATTTAAAACATAAAATAATCTAATTTATAAAAATTATAATATTTAAATTTTGGAAAGTTTTACTAAGACTATATAGCCTCTCTTGCTAATGAAAAAAAAGAAAAAATATACTTTCACTTGTTATGTGAAATGATTGTTGACATATAAAAGATGAATGATGTAATTTTTAAAAATAAATAATAATTACTCATAACATATAGATAATAAAACTACTAAAAATAATTTCAAAAATAAATCTCAGGAAAAAACCTATAGTTCATACAGATCTACATCAATACTGAAGAATCTGAAATGTGATCAATTTACTGCCTGTCAAAAAAAACACTGAATGTGGACTAAACATTAGCAACAGGGTTAACTGGTTAGCTCAGTTGGTTAGAGCTCACTGTTCAGATCCTGGTACAGGTCAGCCACCAAAAAAAAACAAAGCAAAACAAAACAAACAACATTAACAACAACAACAAAAAAGAAAACATAAATTGACTGGTTTTTAATCAACAAACCATACACATATTAATCGATCATTCAGAGAAATTAAACACTGATTTATATTCTTTCCTAGGATTCTTAGCATTTCAGCTGATTTTCATTCTAAGTCATGAGATGGATGCAAATGAGCAACGTGAGATCCCTTTAACAGGAACACAGAATACTTAGGTACTTTTACTGACCGGCTCAGAGTCATAGCAATAATCATCCCAGCTCTGTCTGAGAGGTTTCTTTGTTATCTGAAAGTAAGGCAGATTAGTTAGGTAGAATACTGGTTATTATACTTCTCTAATAATATCTTAGATGTAGATGTAGTGTGCAAGTAGCACTGCAAAAGTTATTTTGCAAAGCAGCAAGAAATAACTAAATAAACATTCAGATTCTGGGAGACCGTATATTATTCTGTCCAACCCATACATGCCACTGTCTGATATTTATATAAACTGCTAAGTCCCATCCTATGAATACAGACATTACGAAAACAATAGGTTATGGTCACTAATTACAGGATCTGAAAGGGAAGCAAAACTGAATTTCTCTAATACTAAGAACTATCAACTCATTTACAGGCAATTACTACTTTTAAAAAAAGAAAATACTTAATGACCCAGTATACTGCAAATAATTTAAATAGGAGGAAAAAAACTCAGAAGCTGAATTAGCAATTAAAAAAAAAAAAACTACTTAATTCTAGCCACTAAAAATGCCTAGCATTATATCAGAAAGTGGTATTTAGAATAACTGAAATTCTCAATATACTGATAAAAAGTAAAGTTAGTTTATATTAATATGTAGTTTAAAATTAAGAAATATAAGTTATAGAACATACTGGGGAACAGTCTAAGATGTTACCATCATAACCCTAAATATGTAGTACAATCTTTGAGCCATCATTAAAGTGTCAATTTGCTTTATAGAACCTTCATAAGGATTTTTTTAACTGCCATTAAGGAATTTCTTTCCATAGATATTATATCTTACCTCAAACTACTAAAAAATGAGAGACAATCTATTATTTTTTTTTCCCTTTTTTTTTTGTCTTTTTTTTTTTTACTGACCGGTAATGGGATCGCAACCCTCGGTGTCACGCCCGCACCGGGGACCAGCAACGGGATCGCAACCCTTGGTGTTGCGTCCGCACCGCTCTCAGCCAGTGAGCGGGAACTGGTCTCCACATGGGATCCGAACCCTCGGTGGGAGCGCCACTGCGCTCCCAAGCGGTGCACTCTCCAGTGCACCACCGGGCCGGCCCACAATCTATTATTTAAATGATCTACTATTATACCAATTCCATTAATATTGGTTTTAGCATTTTGGTTAATATGAGGAATAATAAAATTAGAGAAACCAATGTAATGAAAAGTTGTGAGAATTACTGCTTACTGTGGAGGTTTAGGGGTGAATTTTAAGTTTTGATGAAAGATTCAAATTTTCTACACCATTTGCCTTTGATGAATTTCGTACTGAATGTTTAAGAGGTTGTTCGTTAAATTATAAATAGTAATACTCTAAGTCAATATCATAATATGCAAAAAGGTATGTGCATTAAACTTCAAAACATGCAAAGCAGGTTTGAAGTAATGCTTTGCAAAGGACAAGCACTAATCATTAGTAACATTTAACATACTGGGGCCTTGAAGAGGTAAATCACTTTGCAAAAAGTAAACTATTTTTCTAATATGGAAGTACAAATAAATAGCTTATTTTTTTAAAGAGTCTCACCGAAAACAAAAAGCACATATGTAATTAATCTTTTAACACATAGGAGAGTGATAATTTTTAAATTTGAGAACTGCATCACATAAACTTTTAGATTGTATGTATGAAAACGTTTGTTAATATCTGTCATCAGGTTTGTGAAAGAAACTATAGAAAAAAAGCTTTTTTAAAGAGCTAAAATTTAATAACGTCCTAAATTTCAAAATGCTTTTCATTAACTCTCACCTGATTTAGATAATGATATTCCTCTGGTTGTTTAAGGTGGAATGCTAATCTCTCTTCTTCACTTGCTCCTGCCAGGAGGTAATAGAATACATGATAGTTCCTGTTGGAAACAGAGAAGTACAGCTTTATAGTGAATATGATTTATGGTTATCATTTAACAAGAAAAAAAGGTAAACATTAACTAGTAAAATGTATCAGCTTTGCTTCATTTTCTAATATAAATGTGTAAATTCAATATTTAAGTATTCCTACAAAATAGAATGATGTTTTGAAAGCAGGAAATAGAGAGGGACGAAGGTAGCAAAATAGCAAAGTTAAGAACTCTGAAAATCCTCTCCTCCATAAAATGAATGAGAAACCCAGCAAATTTGTCAGAATTAACTTTTTCAGAACTCTGGAAATTAACCAAAATCTTACACCAATAATCTCAGTAAAAACAACTTTGTGGCATAACTTGCCCTAATCCATCCCCTGCTCACCAACTCCACAGGAGCCTTGAAAACAAACAGCCTGCAACAGAGGTTAACACCAGAAGCCTGGCAGCCACCAAAAGGGACAGAACAGGGTTGGTGCTCGGTCAAACCTTCATTCCCTAAGAAATAGCTTTATTTGAACTGTCTGATGGTTCCCTGGAAGAAGCCATATCAAGACTAACTTTATGTGGCCTGATTCAGAGTTTGCACAGTGCAAAAATCTTTTCCCCAGAGGTATCTATAGAACACAATTCAGGCAACTATTGGACATACCAGCTGCCTGAAGCACTGGATAAAAAAGATAGGGCAAACAATAGACCAACCAAAAAAGTTAAAAGGATGAATGTGATCTCCATTGCAGGCTTTGAAAAGCTCCTGGTAATCTAAAAGGCTATACGTATGCATAAGGCTGTGTGTGTGCCCAACGTTGTATGCACTCTCAGAAAAGGGCAGATGAGGTAATAAATTCTTATTTATGGCTAGCCCTGAAGGTCTGCACAAACAGGAAGTAAAAGCTAAGGTGGATTTATAAAATGCCTAGCTGAGTGTTGAAGGCAAGGCCCAATATACACAGATCTGTGGCAAAGATGAGGAGAGTAATTGTTTCCAAAGCATTTAAAGAAATCTCTCTGTCCAATCATTATCTGACAACTAAGCTAAACAAACATATACTTCAACGGTCACACTCGAAAAAGAATGCAGACTTTACAAAATCAGTTCAGAAAAGTCACAAAACAATCAAACAGCAGAAATAAAAACAAAAATCACATACCCTGAGAGTGGGAGAACTTTTTTCCAGAGTTGCCACCTTATATTATTTAAAATGTTCAATTCTCAATTTAAAAAAATTATGAGACATGCAAAGAAACAAGAAAGTAGAGCCCATACAAAGGAGAAAAAACAATCATTAGTAACTGTCTGAGAAACCCCAGACTTACTAGTCAACATTTTAATCGGCTATTTTTAAACATGTTCAAAGAACTAAAGAAAATCATATTTAACAAACTAAAGTATGAGAATGATGTCTCACCAAATAGAAATTATCAATAAATATGTAGAACTTAAAAGAAAATAATCCAAAAAAAATTCTGAAGTTGAAAAATAACTGAAATGAAAAAGTATCCAATGGAGCTCAACAGCAGATATAAACAGGCAGAAGAAAGAATCAGTGAACTTGAGGACAAGAGTCAATGAACTTTTTTTTTTTTCCTTTTTGTCTTTTTTCGTGTCCGGCAACAGATCGCAACCCTCAGTGTCGCGCCCGTACCGGACCGGGACCGGCAACGGGATCGCAACCCTCGGCGCCATGCCCGCACTTCACTCAGCCAGTGAGCGGGAACCGGTCTGTATGTGGGATCCAAACCCTCGGCGGGAGCGCCATGCCCGCACTTCACTCAGCCAGTGAGCGGGAACCGGTCTGTATGTGGGATCCAAACCCTCGGCGGGAGCGCCACCGCGCTCCCAAGCGGCGCACTGTAGCAGTGCGCCACCGGGCCGGCCCTCAATGAACTTTTGAAGGCAGATCAATTGAGACTAGTCTGAGGAACACAAAGAAAAACAAATGAAGAAAAATAGCCTCAGACCTGTGGGACAACATTTAAAAGACCAACATATGCATAATGAAAGTCCCACGGGATAAAAAAAGAGAGGAGCAGAAATTATATTTTAAAAGGTAATTGCCAAAAACTCCCCAAATTTGATACAAAACATTGCACATCTAAGAAACTCAACAAACTCCAAGGAGGATAGAACTCAGAGAGATTCACACCTAGACAAACCAAAACTGTGGAAAGACAAAGAAAGAATTCTGAAAGCACCAAGAAAGTAATCCGTCATCAAGGGATCTTAATATAAGATTAACAGCTGATTTCCCATCAGGAACCATGGCAGAGAGATAACATATTCAAAGTGAGGAGAGGAAAAACAAACAAACAAACAACAAAAAAACCCAAAAAACCTGTCAATCAAGAATTGTATATCAGTAAAACTATCCTTCAAAAATAAAGGAGTAATTAGGATACTTCCAGACAAACAAAAACTAAGAGACTTCATAACTAGCAGAGGGTCCCTACAAGAAATACTGAAGAGAGTTTTTCTGGCTGAAATAAAAGACTCTAGACAAGATTCAATTAAACATGAAGAAATAAACAACACTGGTAAAAGTTAACTACATAGGCTAATATAAAAGACAGTATGAATTCATTTTTTGTTTGTAACACTTTTTTCCTCCTATTAAATTTGAAAAACAGCATAAAACAATAATTATAAATCTGTGTTGATATATATACCATTATAAAGATTTGATTTGCCTAACAATAAGGAAAAGAATTACATAGAAGCAAAGTTTCTTGTATATTATCAGAATTAAGTTGTTATTAATCCAAATGATTGTTATAAATTAAGGTATTATCTATAATCTCTAGGGTAACTGCTAAGAAAATAACTAAAAAATATTAATAAAAGAAATGCCAACAGAATTAAAATGGTATACTAGAAAATATTTATGTAACACTAACGAAGGCAGTAAAAGGAAAACAGAGAAAGAGAAACATATCACACATATAGAAAACATAGTATTCCTAAATCCTACCTTATCTACAATTACACTAAATATAAGTGGATTAAACAATGTGATCCAAAGGCAGATTAACTGGCAGAAAGGATAAAAACAAAACATATGATCCAACTACATGCTGTCTACAAGAGACACACTTAAGATTTAAAGACACAAATAAACTGAAAATAAAGATGGGAAAAGATGCCATGTCAACAGTAACCTAAAGAAAGCTAAAGTGTCTACATTAATATCAGATAAAATAGACTTTAAGACAATAACTGTTACTAGAGACAAAGAAGGCCATTTTATAATGACAAAAGAACTAATCCATCAAGAAGATATAACAGTTATAAATATGCCTTTGCATCTTATAACAGTTATAAATATGAACATTGCATCTAGTAACAGAGCCCCAAAATACATGGAGCAAAAATTAAAAGAACTGAAGGAAGAAATAGACAATTGAATAATATTACTGAGAGACTGCAATACCTCACTTTCAATAATGTACAGAACAACTAGACAGAAGAACAACAGGAAAAAGCGGGCCTGAAAAATACTACATACCAACTAGACCTAACACATTTCTACAGAAAAGTCTATCCAACAACATGAGGACATAGCTTTTCTCAAGCCCACATAGAACATTCTCCAGTATAGGCCATATGTTAGACTATAAAACCAGTCTCAATAAATTTAAGGGGACTGAAACCATACAACCACTCCAACCACTTTGCAGTGAAATTAGAAATCAATAATAGAAATTTCCAAAATTCACAAACACATGGAAATTCAACAAGATACTCCTAAATAATCAATGGATTAAAGAAAAACTCACAGGGGAAATTAGAAAACATTATGAGACGCACAAAACCAAAAATATAATACACTGAAACAGGAAACAGCTGGAACAGTGCTTAGAAGGACTTTTTAATTATAAATCCATATTGAAAAAGATCTTGAATCTACAAAACATAACCAACCACTTTAAGAAACTAGGGGAAAAAAAGCTAAACTCAAAGCAAGCAGAAGGAAGGAAATAATAAGAATTAGAGCAGAAACAAATAAAGAAGAGAAAAAAATAGAGAACATAATTGAAACCAATTGGTTATTTGAAAAGATTCACAAAAGTAATAAAACTTTACCTAAACTGATGACAGAGAGGAAGAGACAGACGAGCACAGGGAGAGACAGAGAAGGACTCTAATTCAGAAATAAAACATGGGGATAGAAAAAATAAATTTAAAAAATTATTTTAAATAAAAATAATAAATGAATAAACAGATTAAGAAAGAAAATAAAAAGACATTACTACCAACCTTACACAAATAAAAAAGATTATAAGAGATACTGTAAATAGTATCTTTGCCAACACATTAAATAACCTAGATGAAATAGACAAATTCCTAGAAAGATGCAAACTACCAAATCTGACGAAAGATGAACTAGAAAGTCTGAATAGACCTACAACAACTAAACTGTTTGAATTAGTAATGCAAACTTTGCAAAAATAAAAGCCCAGAAACATATGGCTTTGCTGGTGAATTCTACAAAACACCTAGAGTTAACCTAATCATTCACAAACTCTTTCAAAAAATAAGAGAAAACAGTTCCCACCTCATTTTATGAACCAGTATCACCCTGATACCAAAACCAGACAAAGACATCATGAGGAAAGAAAACCTTAGAGCAGTGTCTCTTATGAACATAGACAGAAAAATCTTCAACAAAATACTAGCAAACCAAATCTAGCAACATATAATAGATTATACGTACACACATCTGTAAATCAAATCCAGCAAGATAACAGAATATCAGTATATAAGCTCTATATCTTCACAGCACATGCATTCTCCCAAAACCAAGGAAATCAGGCTTATATCACCCACCACTCCAGTAAAATATGTTATTATGAATTTACCAACAACTTTCTAATAGCAGTACCTGATAGGCCCTGTCTTTATGAAGCTATTCTCTCCTTGAAACTCCCTTCACTTTCTTATGAAACACTTCTAATTCAGATCTCTTATTACTTCTACTAGCCATAAAAAAATTCACAGAAAGGCCTGAAGTCTAATACTAATCTTACCAGTCATTCATTATAATAGTTAGATATTAATTACCAAGCTTTTATTATATATAAGGACCACACTAAACCTTCTATAAATGTTATTTCATTTAATTCTCCAACAACCCTAAGATAGTTTTCCATCTGAAAAATGGTAACACATAACTAAGAAGTAAAGAAGTTAAGTGAGATGCCCAAGGTATATCCAAGATTTGAACGTAGGTCTGTTTAACTTCAAATTCTGGCTCTTAAATTATTTTGTCACACTGTATCATGAAGCAAATCATTTACCTCTCCGATATTTGGTTTCTTCATCTGAAGGATATCACAAATATTATCCCTACAGTCCTAATATACCTCAGATTTTATAATGAAATCAAATTACAGGGCTTATCAGGTGCTGCTATTAGAAAGTTGTTAGTAACTTTTTATATCACATTTTACTGGAGTGGTGGGATATAAGCCTGATTTCCTTGGTTTTGTGAGAATGAATGGGAGGTAAAGATATAGTTATTGAAAATTTTTCTCAAAAGAAACTAAGAAATGGAAGAAAACTCCAAAGGAACATTACTCACAAGGAGAAATGAGATACCACCTGAGAAACTATTTTCCTGTTCTGATAGTTTGCCTAGAACTCAGAGAGGGCAACAGTTTTATATACCCAACAAAATCTCCTCCTAGCAGCCTCTGAAATACTGCAGTGTTCTGCCCATGACAGAAATAGAGAGCTCCAAGGTCAATGGTTCAAATCCCCATACAGGCACCAAAAAAAAGAAAAAGAAAAAAAGAAAAGAACGAAATAGTAACTATATGGTGTAAACTGAATTAAGGGTCATAATATACAAAACGCCTAAAAGTCCATTTTCATGATACAGATGTTAACTTGATATAATTATACAAATGAAAATATGTACCGTTCATTATGCTCTTGATAAACGAGTCTGGACTTCTCCAGTAGATATTTTTCAACATAGGCACTACAAGAAAAATAAAATTGGGTGATATAAATAATAAAGTTTAATATAAGGTAGATGAATATTCATTTAGAGATGGTGCACAAGTATAAAGAATACTATCTAGATCATTTCAATAGTTACCACTATAATTGTGTTATGGATGCTGTTAATGTTATCCATTTAAATTCATAAACTCATGAGTCTTTTTTTCTTTCAATAAAGCAAAATAAAATCAGAAGTTCAAAACACGGTACACAAACCCTCCATGACATAAGTTCTACCAGACATTATAGTTTGGACAGACTACTAAATAAGACTCAAAGATAAACTTTGTTTCTTTACATATTCATGCATCAACACAGCTTGAAATCAATTTATTTTTTACTGGTTTACTCAATAAGAATTCATTTATTGGGCACTGTACTAAGCACAAAGAATATGGAAATAAGTGATACACTACTTATTCTTGAGGGGATTACAAACTCGTGAAGAAAACAGGTAAACTAACAGCTAATATACTGAGTTTATAATGGTTTATTACAGAGCAATGGCTGGGATATTATGGATGCACCAAGAGAGACTCCTGAGATTCAATTTGAGGAGGAAAAAGGATGTAAGGAAGAAGTCCCATCGATGGTATTCACTAAATATATCTGGTGAGTAAGTGAACAAGTAAATGAATGTGAAATCTGAAGAAATAACCAGAAGAAGGCAAGGAGAACTCTCTTTATGTAAAGGCACAATGGAAGAAGTTTACACATATCAACTTCAGGGAAAACAATCAGTTAAATATGGCTTTCTCTAGCCATAAGATAAGCAGGTGGACTACATCAAGAAGAGCTAATACTATGGGCCAAAAGAATGGACTTTATCCTGAAAGTAATGAGGAACTGAAACATCAATTGTATTTCTGATTTTATTAACTTTATCTATACTGTACCTTTCTTTTTTTTTTTT
>NW_007726768.1:296410-309458 GCF_000696425.1 Galeopterus variegatus
GGATCGCAACCCTCGGTGTTGCGCCTGCACCGCGCTCAGCCAGTGAGCGGGAACCGGTTTCCACATGGGATCCGAACCCTCGGCGGGAGCGCCGCCATGCTCCCAAGCGGCGCTCTTCTCCAGTGCGCCACCGGGCCGGCCCTATACTGTACCTTTCAAGCCTTCAATACCTCTTACTCAAACAGGAGAAATCAGCTAAGATCTCACTGGAAAACGGGTTCTATAATCTGAAACTTAAAAACTTTACACTACAGTGTATTGAATCCAAACTACTTAACACAAATCTTTTTGGGGTCAAAATCTGACTCTTGAGCTATATTTCCCCCAGTTCCTGCCCAACACATGCTCTATACTTCAGTTACTCCCAAATACAAGCTATTCCTTCAAGCATGCCATTCACTCCTGACTACACTGTTCATGTTCTTCCTCCCACTTCTAATTCCCTAGTGTATTCCCAGTCTCTGTCCAGTAAATTTCATCCCTTCATTACAATGAAGCTCAAATGTGTCTTCTCTGCAAATCCATTGCCACTAACACCACCAGTAAGTAAAATGTATTAATTCTTCTGCTGAATTACCAATATTACATCTAGTCTAAACTAATGAAATGATCTCTGGTTTATCTAAAATGGCAGAGAAGGAACTAGCACAAACTAATATGTTAAATTCTCACAACCACCCCGCTTGGCAAGTATTACTGCCCCTACTTAATAAGTGTAGAAACAGATGCTCAAAGGTATTAAAATCATTCAGCTAGTAAACAGCACAACTATGATTTGAACCTAGGTCTGTTTTAACTACAAATGCTCTCTCTTTCAACTATACCAACATGCTACTTTCTGGACAACCCCTCCAATCCATGAGTTATACTGTTATCAGAGTTATTTACCTATAAAATAAGATCTAATCTTATTTATTAATCTCATGTTATTTCTTTACTTTCACTTGTTCCCCATATGTAGGGGTGAATTGACATTATGTCTACCTGGGATTTAAAAAAAATAAAAAACAGCATGAAAAAAGAGAAGAGGGATAGAAGGAGCAAACATGACAAAATTTGACAACTGTTGAATCTGAGTGGGAGTTCCTTATACCACTGATTCTCTTCTGTGCATATTTGACATTTTTTACAATAAAATTTTCAAAAATCTGCTTCGTAGTGCCCAGAAGATAATACAAACATTAGAGCTTTATTCACAATTTGATACCAACCGACCACTGTGCCATGCTCTGTAGCCACTGAACTTACCTTACCTCCTTAAGTACACCAAGTTCTTGCCATGATTCTACTCATTTGCTAATGCCAATTACTCAATCCATAATGTGATTTCCCACTTCTGCTTGGCAAATTTTCAATTCCCAACATAAAAATCACCTGTTTTTATGAAGTCCTCCACACATATATTTTATTCATTGCATTTATCTCATTTACTGTAATCATCTTATATAAATATCAGTCTACCCAACTTTAATGGCAGAGAACATAGACATCTTTTTATATGCTCAACACTTAACACAGTATCTGGTACTCAGAATGAACTCCTTAAATGTTTAATGAAAGAAATGAATTAAAAATGTTCAGTGTATATTTGTTGGCTTAATAATCAAGAAGATTTTTGCTTATCATTGATGTAAGAAAACGTTTAACTTTTTTAGGTAGTCACTTAACACATGAGAGCCTGAATTTCCTTCCTAAAATGGGAAAATAAACATCTATCATTGGTAATTCACAAAACTGTTTTGAGAATCAATAAATATATATAATAGTACTTTGTAAGTTATAAAGCAATACACAACATTACCTATTATCAACCTCACCTGCAGCACAATCATAAATACTAAGAACAGTATTTTACAAGTTAACTGAATCCCATTTTTATGAGTAAAAATACCAACTGTATCTTTGCAAACTGATCATTCTTCAAAATCAAGAAAAAAAATGAGCTACGAATCTTGCCATTGAAGAAGGACTTATCCCTCCTGTTTTTTTGTTTTGTTTTTTGTTTTTAATTGGTTTTGGTTTTGGGTTGGGGGTGGAGAAAATACACATAATAGCTTTGGTCAAAATTTTAAAATTTAAGCATAGAAGTAAAGTAATAAGACTTATGCATAATTAAAATAGCATAAAAAGAAAAGTACAAATAAATCTCACTTATAACACAAATGCAAAAATCATGAATAAAAACTAGCAAACAGAACACAACCACCAATTTATGTGTGTATATAAATATGTCTGTTTATGCATGTAGGTATGCGTGTGTGTTTGTATTGACCAAGTGGGATTCTTTTCCCAGGGATGCAAAATGGTTCAATATTGGGGGGAAAAAATTACAATATTAACAGATCTCAAGATGAAGACATGCTTGTACCCATAGATGCCAAAAAGGCCTTTGATAAAATTCAATACCCATTACAAACACACTCAAGAAAATTAAAATTGATGCTTAACTGGTTAATATGATAAAGTGTCCTAATGCCAGTATTTTACTTAATGAAGAAAAAGTAAAGGCATTCACTTAAAGATCAGAAACAATATTATCATACAGTATTGAAGGTGAATTAGATAGGATAGAAAATAATCAGAAATATAAGAACTGAAGAAAGAAGTAAAACTATCTCTTTTTGCTGATATGATAATATACCTAGAAGAAATAAGAAACAGTAAAACTTATATAAACAATAACATAATTCAGTATTTAATAATTTATTAAAATATAGAATTAATATAAAAATCAATAGCCTTCATATATACAAACAATATGTAACAAGAAGATACAAGAGAAAATTACAGTTATAACAAAAAATAAAAATACTTAGAAATAAACTCAAGAAATACAAAAAAATATTTAAAACACTCCTAAAAAGCACAAAGATGTCAACTGTCCCCAAATTAATATACAAACTTAACATATTCCAACAAAATCAGGCCACAGAAAGATATGGAAGAAACTTAAATATATATTGCTAAGTTAAAGAATCCAATCTGAAAAGGCTACATACTATATAATTTAAAGTATACAGTATTCTGGAAAAGGCAAAACTATGGAGACAGTAAGAAGATGAGTAGTTACCAGGGGTTAGCAAGTAGGAAAGGATGAATAGGTGGAACACAGAGGATTCTTATGGCAGTAAAGCTATTCTCTGTGAAACTGTAATGCTAAACACATGTCTATACATTTGTGAAAACCCACAGAATGTACAACACAAAGAGTGAACCTTAATGTAAATTATGGACTTTAGTTAATAAGAATGTATCAAAATTGGCTCATCAATTGTAACAAATGGACCACACTAATGCAAGATGTTTATAATAGGGGAAATTGGGTATGTGGGGGCAGAGATATGGGAACTCTACTTTTCACTTATTTTTGCTGTGAATCTAAAATTGCTCTAAAAAATAAATTCTATTAATTTTTTTTAAAAAGATATATAAGAATTCTTTATAAGAATATTGCTGTTGCCACCAGAGGACTCCAGTCACAGACTGTATAATAAGAAATATTATTGTAACAAAATTAAATTTCTTGAGTATAATAGTAGTAATATGGTATGTTGGAAAATGTGGTTGTTTTAGGAAATAAAGTAATTACAGGTCAGGTTATATAACCACTTTATTCGGATATAATTTAAAAAAAACAAATATATACATAATATAAACAAAAGTAAATGCAGCAAATTAATAAATCTAGGTTAAGGGTGTATGAGCATTGCATTAATCTTACAACTTTTCTTAGGGTTTGAACTTTTCCCAAAGAAAAAAACATTGAGAAGAAAAAATTTTAACGCAGACACCAGTGTCACTATTCTCATTAACAAGCGAATGAACAGTTCATGGTTTATAAAGGAGTAATGACAAAAATAAAAACATGCTCTGAAGCCTTCTACTACCGGTAAGTAGCAGTACTTACCCGAGTACAGTGCCTGTTTCCTGGTAATTTACTTGAATAAACTTGCCAAAACGACTTGAATTGTTATTATGAGCTGTCTTTGCATTTCCAAAAGCCTGTCAAAGTAAAATTCTCATTAGTTTCATAAGAAAATATTTTTTTTGGAAAACACTTCTCAGATCAGCTCCAAGAGACAAAATGCTGAAGAGACAGTAGAAAGTCAATTCACTTGTACGTTCAGACTCATATTCATAGTTCACGTAAAATAAAAGAAAGCAAATAATTACTGAAAGAAAATCAAGTAGATTTTATTTTATGCTACTTGGTAAGATAAATCTTAATTTTAAAAACTTAATGGTCATTTAAGTTCAGATTTCTCTCTCAAATTCCAGAGCCACCAAAATTTCTTAATAAATTTATACTTGCATTTTTAAACAAACTTGCTAAAACTGAAATAACAAGGTGCTAGGAAAAGAATAATTACATCAAAATAGTTATAATTTTAGAACTGTAAAAATGAAATGAAGTTTCATTACATAATCTACTACACTTTATCATAACTATTTAAAACAAAGGTATAGTACACATTACAAAAGAATAAAAATTATAAGCTTCCTAAATTGTTACTCACAGTATATACCATACAATGGAATACTGCCCAGCAATAAAGATGAACTAATAATACAAACAACAACAGTGATGAATATCTAACATTATGGTAAGCAGAAGAAACCAAATAAAGAGTACATTTTACATAAAATACTTATATGTAATTCTAGAGAAGGCAAAACAAAAGTAACAGAAAGCAGATCAGAGATTGCCTGGGAACAGGGGTAGGACTGGGAAATGTCTACAAATGAGTACAAGGAGTAATGAAGATATTCTGTAGTCTGATTGTATATTGGTGGTTACAGGGCTGTATACATTTCTCAAAACTCACTGAGTTGCACATTTTAAATGTGTACATTTTATTGTAAGTTAAATCTCAATAAAATTTATTAAAATTTAAATTAAAAATAAATCACAATCGATTAAGTTTCAGTAAAAAAAAAACAAAGCCACTGCCCAAGCCTAACACATTCACATCACACTTGAAGAAACAAAACTAGAAAAGATATAGAGATGATTCATTGCAGAGCTTTCTTCTCCTATCATAAGGCTCTAATGGAATGGCATGCCCTCTAGCTCCAAAAATCTAAACTAGCCATTTACTGAACATCTCCTACATGCAAAGCTGTGTGTGCTAAACAGTAATTGTGCAGAATGCACATCCATGGACATACACATCCATGGACATTCACACACATGCTAGATAGGCTGAGAAGTTAAAACTTAGCAGATGCCGCAACAACTACATCTCTATTTCAGTAATTCTCCAAGTTTGGTCCTGAGACCAGAAGTATAAGGATCACCTGAAAATCTGTTAAAAATACAAACTTTTAGGCCCCTTACAGAACTACCAGAAAATCTGAGGAGAAGGCCCAAGCCATCTGTTTTAATAGCCCCTTCAAGTGGTTCCAATGTAAGCTAAAGTTAGAGAAACACTGCTATATTTATAATGCATGCACTTAAATTTCTGTGAAATTACATTTCATGGAGTATTAAGAAATTATTCTATAGTGATAGTAGCAAATGTAGAGGTTCATGAAAATCTTCAGAAATATCCCTCATAAATGTTTACATTCCACTGTACCTAAGTAACTGGTGGGAAGAGTCCAGGTTTTCAAACACCACCAAAGCATCTGTGATCTATATATACAAAAAGGCTCGACATTGGAGAGTTTTGAATGCCTAGACAGTTTCTCCATTCTGACCTTTCCCTTTCTCCCATACCAAGTTTTTTTCAAGGAATTTAAAAAATCACATAGCACAGATTTCTAAAACGTGGAAATTTTGATTTCATCAAAAAATACTCATTTAAATGCCAAATTCTTTATATTTTGATAAAATTAAAAAAAGAAAACATGCAGGCATAGAGATAAGAAATATGGATATACAATGTACTACTTGTATTTTCATATATACCACTTTTGATCCTATAAATGCTACAAAGTCAGCAGCCAATCAGAAGTTTTCCCTGTTAATTAACCTTTGGAATACAACCTTATCACTCATGTAAGGTCATTTGGGGACATTATGAGAGAGAGCTTTGCAACAGACACTTCACCAAAGAAGGTATATGGATGGCTAATAAGTATGAGAAAGCATGTTCAACATCACTAGCTATTGCAGAAATTCAACTAAGACCATAATGAGATACCACTACCTGCCTATTAGAATGGCTAAAAGAAAAAAGAAAAATTGGCAATGCCAAGTGATGCAGGGGATACTGAGCAACTCATACAGTGTCAGGGGAATACAAAATGGTACAGCACCTCTGGAACACAATATTACAGTTTCACAAAAAGTCAAACACACTCTTACAATATGACCCAGTAATCCAACTCCTACATGTTTATCCTAGAGAAATAAAAATTTATGTACACACAAACATCTTGTGATAGCCAAACTTAAAAATAACCAAAATGTCCATCAACAAATAAAGGTATTGACAAATTGTGGTATATCCATACAATGCAATACTATTTAGCAGTAAAAAGAAACAAACTAATGACATTTTTGATGAATTTCAAAGGCATAACACTGCATGAGAGAAGTCAGTCTCAAAACATTACATTCTGTATGATTCTATTTATATAACATTCTCAAAAGCAAAAAACAATAGAAATGGAGAGCAAACATGTGTTATGGGAGTATGGCAGGGCAGAGAGTATGAAGATAAGGCATATTATGATGGCATTTTATGGGGTAGTGAAACTATTCTGTACCCAGATTGTATATAGACAATTATAGAAATTAACATGTTTTAAAAGACATAGAATTTTACTGTAAGAATATTTCTTTTAAAAAACTTTAATAATTTTTAAAAAACAGTGAGTCATTCAAAAATGAACACCAAAAAAAGACAATTTCAGACATACAAAGCTGAAAATATGCATCACAAGCTAACCTGCACTAAAAGAGACATTGAAGCAAGTGCTTCAAGCAAAAGTAAAATTGTATATTAAAATATGGATCTGTGTAAGTAATGAAGAAAAGAAATGGTCACCACATGAGTAAATACACAAAATATTTTTTAACATTATTATATTAATCTCTTGAAAAGATCATTGAGAGTGAGGTCACAGAAAATGGCAGAGTAAGAACCTCTGAAAATCCTTCATAAAAGAAACAAGAATACTGACAAAAATCGTCAATATTAATTTTTTAAGAACTCTGGAAATTAACCAAAGGCTTGCAAAAATCCTTGGTAAGGGAACATTTAATCAAGAAAAACAGCTGAATCTCAGTAAGAAAAACAAACACTGTGGCATTTTAACTTGAGCTATTACTATCCTTCTCTCCCTAGCTCCACACTGAAGAGAAAACCAACATCCTACAACAATGTTCTTTTAAAAAGCATCCTATAAGCCACAGGATCAGAAGAGGGTTGGATCTTTTCCAAAACCCTACTTCCCTGAAGAATTGTCACAATTTGATCTGCCTGACATTTCCCTGGAAAAACTCACTCAAAGGGCTGTCTTTATTTAACCTTACTCAGAGGACTCACCCACCACCATCACTACCACCACCATGTGTGTTTGTCAAAAACAATCAGAGGCAATTGTTTAAAAGCTGCAACTGCCTAAAGTGGCCGTAACAGGATGAGGCAAAAACGAAAAAAGCTAACCAAACAACATAAAAGGAAAAGTTTGTGAATGACACATACAAAGGGGGCTTTGAAAAGATCTGAAATATTCCTGGGCACATAGAAGGCCATGTGTGTGCACAGGACTGCACATGCCCAGGAATATGTGCATGTTCAGCAAACACCTGAGACCTGTGTTTGAACTTGAGGCTCTAATGTAAGCAAGAAATAAAAGGTAAGGCAGAGTTGACAACTGCCTGGCTAAGTGCTGAAGGAGTGTAATGACAAGCAAACAGAACCTTGTAGAAAAGACTGGAAGCTAATGCTTCCATGCGTTGAAAAAAAATCCCTGTCCATCATAGCTGAAAACTATGATAACCAAGTAGCGTTTTGGATGGCCTCACACAATTTGATGGCTTCATGAGAAAAAAGAATACAGACTTTACAAAATGAGTTCAGAGAAGCCATGAAATAACCAAACAGCAGTAACAAAAACAAAAACCTCATTTCCAGAAGTTCCACATTATATTATTTAAAATGTTCAGTTTTCACCAAAAAACTAAGACATGTAAAAAAATAAAAAAGTATGAACACACACACAAAAAACCTAGCAATAAATAGAAATTGTTCCAGGCAAAGGCCAGATGTTAGATTTACTAGGCAAAAACTTTATATCAGCTATTTACAACATTTTCAAAAAAAGGAAAGTATGACAAATATGCCCTAACAATAGAAAATATTGATAAAAGGGAAGAAATTATAAAAATTCAGGTACATTAACTAAAATAAAAAATTCACTAGAGGAACTCAAGTGAAGACATCAGCAAGGAGAAGAATCAGCAATGGGTCAATAAGGAAATCACAAGGAAAATTAGGAAACAGATTGAGATGAATGAAAACAAAACTACAACCTACCAAAATTTATGGGCCACAACTAAAGCAGTGCATAGAAGGAAAGCCTATATTAAAAAAGAGGAAAGATCCCAAATCAATAAACCAACCTGCCACCTTAAGAAAACATACAAGAAAAAGTAAACAAATGTGAAAGCAATCAGAAGGAAAGAAATTATAACAAAAGGGAAATAAATAAAATAGACAATAGAAAAACAATAAAAAATTAACAAAACCAAAAGTTGGTTCTTTAAAAATACAAACAAAATTTGCAAGCCTTTAAGTACACAGACCAAAAAAAAAAAAAAAAAAAGACCAAAATTACTAAATTCAAGAATGAAAAAATAAAAGTGACAAAATATTAAAAGACTAAATAACAAAAACCACATGATCATCTCAATAGATGCAGAAAATACATTTGACAGCAAAACCTTTTCATGATAAAAATATTCAACAAACTATGAACAGCAGAAAACTCTCTCAACCTGATTAAAAACATCTATTAAAAATACAGGCTAGCAACATACTTAACAGTGAAAGTCTGAAAGTTTTCTCTCAATAATCAGAAAGAAGACATGGATATATCTGCTCTCACCATTTCTTTTCAACACTATACTTTAATTTCTAGCCAGGGCATTAGGAAAATAAAAAGATAAAAGAAATCCAGATGAAAGGAAGGAGTAAAACTATCTCAACCACAGATGACATAGTCTTGTATACAGAAAATGCTAAGAGATACACACAAAAAAACTATTAGAGCAAACGATCTCAACAGGTCAGAGAACACAAAAGCAATATACAAAACTCAATTATATTTCTATCCACTAGAAATAAATAATCAGAAAATGAAATTAAGGGGGCCGGCCCGGTGGCGCACTGGATAGTGCGCCGCTTGGGAAGTGCGGCGGCGCTCCCGCCGAGGGTTCGGATCCCACATACAGACCGGTTCCCGCTCACTGGCTGAGCGAGGCGCGGGAGCAACACTGAGGGTTGCGATCCGTTGCCGGACACAGAAAAAGACAAAAGACAAAAAAAAAAAAAAAAAAAAAAAAAAAAAAAAAAAAAAAGAAAATGAAATTAAGAAAAATAATTCCATATACAGCAGCACAAAACAGACTAAAATACATAGGAATAACTAAAGAGGTGCAATATATATAAACATAAAATTAGACCATAAAATAAACATTTATGGTCAACTTATTTTTGACAAGGGAGACAATAAAATTAAAGGGGGATAAAATAATCTTTTCAACATATGGATATCCACATGCAGAAGAATAAAGCTGAACCCCCTACCTCATACCATATACAAAAGTTAATTCAAAATGAATCACAAACCTAAATGTAAGAACTAAAACTATAAAACTCTCTGGAAAATCATGGGTGCAAATCTTCATGGCCTTCAAGTTGACATTGATTGTTTTCTTCTTTTTTTTTTTAATTACTATTATTATTTTGGTGACTGGCCAGTACAGGGATCCAAACCACTGACCTTGGTGTTATACCACTGTGCTATAACTAACTGAGCTAACCAGCCAGCTGACAATGATTTCTTAAAATGAGACCAAAAAAACAAACAACTAAAGAGAAAACAGATTAACTGGACTTCTTCAAAATTATAAACTTTTGTGTTTCAAAATACACAGTCAAAAAAGTGTAAAGACAAACCACAGAGTAAATATATGTGAATCATGCATCTGATAAAATAACTGACATCCAGAATATTATAAAAAGTTCTTTCAACTCAATAATAAATAGAGAACTCAATTTTAAAATGGGCGAAGATTTTGAATGAACTTTCTCTATAGAAGATATACAAATGGACAACAAGCACAAGAAAACATATTCAACATCACTAGTCATTAGGCAAATGCAAATCAAAACCAATGAAATACCACTTCACACACACTAGGATAGCTATAACCAATAAGTGTTGGTGAGGATGTGAAGAAATCAAAACTCTCATACATTAGTGGTAGGAATGTGAAATGGTGTGGCCACTTTGGCAGTTAATCAAATGATTAAACATAGTTACCATATGACCCACTAATTCTACGCTTAGGAATATGTACTCAAGAGAATTGAAAACATATGTACTCACAAAATCTTCTATATGAATGGTCATAATGTCATTATTCATATAACCCAAAAATGAAAACAATCCAAATGTTCATCAACAGATGAATGAATAAATATCTATACAATGGAATCTGACTCAGCCATAAAAAGATATGAGTACTCATACATGCTTCAATATGATTGCACCTTGAAAACATTATGTTAAGTGAAAGAAGCCAAACAAAAAAGAACAAACGTTGTAAGATTCCATTCACATGAAATATCAATTCTGACTGGTAAGTACACAGAGACAGAAAACAGGCTGTTGGTTTCCAGGGACTAGGGGTAGGCAGAATGAGGAGTGACTTCATAACAAGTATGGGATTTTCTTTTGGAATGAAAACATGGAAATATTTTTGAACTAGACAGAGGTAGTGATTGTGCATAACACTGTGAACATTCTAAATGCCACTGAACTATATCCTTTAAATGATAAATTTTATGTCAATTTCACCTAAAAAAAAAAAAAAAGTCCAAGAAAAGGGCAAAAAATGATAAGGGGAACAAGGAACATGTGGAATTAATAGAAAAGAAATAACAAGAAGACAGACTCAAACTTAACCATATCAGTTATTTCATCAAAAGTAAATGGTATAAACACCCCAATTAAAAGACCCAACCATAAGCTGTTTACATACAGTCCTCTAAATATAAAGAAACAAGCTCAATGTAGAAGGGTAGAAAAAGATATCTTGCTAATACTAGGCAAAAGAAAGCTGGAGTGGCTACATATATGTCAGACAAAATACACTTCAGAATAAAAAATATTACCAAGAAAAAGACGATTTTATAATGCTAAAATGGAAAAATTAATAAAAAGCAACCATATATGCACCAATAACCTATAAACACTTATGCATCAACAAGAGAGCTTCATGATGCAAAACACATAATGCAAAATTTGATAGAACTTAAAGAAGTAATGGACAAATAAACCACAAGTATAGGTGAGATTACCAATACCTCTCTCTTAATAACTGATAGAATAAGTAGACAGAAAATCTGCAAGGATATTATCAACATTATCAACCAATATCAACATTATCAACCAAATGTGCGAGATTTACATGTATAAATACTCTACCCGTTAACACCAGAATACACATTCTTATTTAGTGCACCATGAATATTTACCAAAAAACTATATTCTGGGCTATAAATCTCAATAAATTTAAAAGTATCCAAGTCATACAATGTAATGTTATCTAACCACAAAAGAACTGAATTACAAATCAAGAACAGATAGGATATAAACATTTGTAAACCAGACACAAATTTAAGTAACCCATGGTTCAAAGAAGAAATCAAAAGGGAAATTAGCAAACATTTTGAGCTAAATGCAAATGAAAACTCAACATATCAGAATTTGTGGAATGCCACTAAAAGCAGTACTTGGGGAGAATTTACAGCACTAAGTAACTATATTAAAAAAGAAGAGAGGCAAGACAACAACGCTGAGGGTTCTAGGTAGGAGCTGAGGACAGCCGCCCCTTCCACCTGGAAACAGGCAAAAGAGCATACCTGGGGTCCTCGGCAGGAGTTAAGTGCAGCCCCCTCGACCCAGTGGTGAAAACACCACTTTCACATGTGTGGTCCGTCATAGCCACAGCTGTTGAAAAAGTGGCTCAACACCATCAGAGTAGCCACAGCCACCATGCAGGCAGCCAGACTCAACTTCACTGACACAAGGAGTCACCAGCAGAGACTGGAAAAAGAAGAAGACATCTCTCTCCCCAAAGCCCACTCCAGAGTCATAGAAGAAGCAACTGCTCTACCAGATGACCAGACATCAACATAGAGATACCAAAAATACAAAAATTTAAGAAAATACAACCACACCAAAATATAGTAATTCTCAAATACCAGACCCTATAGAGCAGGAAACCCTTGAAATGACTGAAAAGGAACTCCAAGCAATGATCTTAAGGAAACTCACTGAGATATGAGAAGATTCAGTTAGACAACATAATGAAATAAGAAAAAAAAAAACAAAAAACAGGATATGAAGGAGGAAATTTAAGAAGAGATTAATACCTTAAAAAAAGAATGCAGGAGAACTTATGGAAATGAAAGATTCACTGAGTGAAATAAAAAACACAACCGATAGCTTAAGCAGCAGGCTAGTACAAGCAGAAGAAAGAACTTCTGATCTTGAGGATAGTCTTTTTTAGATAACCCAGGGAGACTGAAAAAAAGGAAAAAAGAATTTTAAAAAATGAAAAAATTCTAAGAGAGCTAGCAAACAACCTAAGCACACAAACATTTAAATCATGGGTGTTCCAGAAGGAGAGGAGAAAGGAAAAGGCATGAGAAACCTATTCAATGAAATAATAATGGAAAACTTCCGGGACGGCCCAGTGGCGCACTGCTACAGTGCACTGCTTGGGAGTGCGGTGGCGCTCCAGCCGAGGGTTTAGATCCCACATACAGACCGGTTCCCGCTCACTGGCTGAGCGAGGTGCGGG
>NW_007726768.1:310440-315118 GCF_000696425.1 Galeopterus variegatus
GGGGGGGGGGGGGGGGCAGCACTGAGGGTTGCGATCCGTTGCCGGACACGAAAAAAGACAAAAAAAGGAAAAAAAAAAAAAAAAGAAAACTTCCCAGGTATAGGGAGAGACATGGACCTGCAGATCCAGGAGGCTCAAAGATCCCTAAACAGATTCAACCCAAAAAGATCCTCTCCAACATACATTATAGTCAAACTGGCAAAACTCAAAGACAAAGAAAGAATTTTTTAAAAAGCAAGAGAAAAGAGCCAAGGCACCTATGAGGAAGCCCCCATCAGACTAACAGCAGACTTCCCCAAAGAAACTCTACAGGCCAGAAGGAAATGGGAAGATATATTCAAAATACTAAAAGGAAAAAAAAAAACCCTGCCAGCCAAGAATACTATACCCAGCAAGGCTATCCTTCAGAATTGAGGGGAAAATAGTGTATTTTCCAGATGGACAAAAACTGTGGGAGTGTACTACCACACAACTAGCCCAACAAGAAATCCTCAAGGAAGTCCTGTGTCTGGAATCTGAAAAATGATAATCACTATGATGAATGCACAACAAAGAACAAAACCCACTGGTAGAAAAAAAATGGAAATGAGAAAGAGAAACAAAATCTTACCACCACAAAAAACCATAATGACAATGTAATAATGCCCCCGCTTTATTTAGGATTTTAGTAATTTCAGTCTTCTCTCTTTTTTTCTTGGTCAGTATAGAAAAGGTTTGCAAATTTTGTTGATGTTTTTAAAGAATAAACTTTTGTTGATTTTCTCTATTGTTTTTTTTTTGTCTTTTTCTGTGTCCGGTAACGGACCGCAACCCTCACTGTCGCCCCCGTACCAGACCGGGACCAGCAACAGGATCGCAACCCTCGGTGTTGCTCCCGCGCCTTGCTCAGCCAGTGAGCGGGAACCGGTCTGTATGTGGGATCCGAACCCTCGGGCGGGAGCGCCGCCGTGCTTCCCAAGCAGCGCACTATCCAGTGCGCCACCGGGCCGGCCCTTTCTCTATTGTTTTTTAATTCCCTTTTCATATATATCTGTTGTAATCATTGTTATTTCCCACTTATATTTTCTTTTGGTTTTGTTTGCTCTTCTTTTTATATCTTCTTATGGTAAAAGTTTACATTACTGATTTGAGATTTTTCTTATTTTTAATGCAGGTGTTTACAAGTATACATTTTCCTGTAAGACTGCATTAGCCCTGCATCCTATAAATTTTGATATATTGCACTTTGATTTTTATCTCAAAGTACTCTCAAATTTACCTGTGATTTTTCTTTTTACCCATGGTTTATTTAGGAGAGTGTTGTTTAATTTCCATATATTTTTGAATTTTCTAAATTTCCCTGTGTTATTGTGGTCAGAGAACATACTCTCTATTACTTTCTACGACCTTAGTCTTTTTAAATGTATTAAGACTTGTTTTGTGGCCAAAAATAAAAAGAAAGTAAAACATAAATATAAAAAAGAAGAAAGAAGATATCAAATAAATGACCTCAGATACCACACTAAGAAAAATTTAAAAAGAGCAAACTGAATGTAATATAAGAAAAAAGATCAAAGTAATGCAAATCAAAGATGAAATTAATGAAATAGAAAGCATAAAAAATTAATGAAATCAAGAATTGGTGCTTTGGCTAAGGACATATTACCTAAAATTTCATGCCAATAAATATGACTACTTAGACTTAGCAAGTTCCTTGAAAGACACAAATTACCAAAGCTCATGCAAGAAACAGGTAACATGAATAGCTCCATATCCACTTTTAAAATTGAAGCTTTGTTTAAAATCTTCCCACCAGAAAACACTAGGTCCAGATGGCTTCATTAATAAATTCTAACACTGACTGTAGAAAAAATACAGTTCTACACCAAAAATACAAGGAAGGAAGACTTCCGAACTCATTCTGAGACCAGCATTATCCCAATGTCAAAAACAAAAAAAAAACACATTAAAGGAAAAATATCCCTCCTGATAACAGATGTATAAATTCTGAACAAAATTTTAGCAATCCTAACTCAACAGTACATTAAAGGATAGTACATTATAACCAAGTGGTGTTTATCCCAGTAATGTAGAGCTGGTTTAACATTCAAAACCCATCAATGCAATTCACCATACTAACAAATTATTTTAAAATATATATATGATGATCTCAATAGAACACCGAAAAAGCATTTGACAAAAATCCAATATCCATTCCTGATTAAAAAAAAACCGTAAGCAAAGTAGGAACAGAAGGCACCAGACTCAATTTGATAAACAGCATCTACACAAAACCAACAGCTAATATCATATTTAATGGTTAAAGACTGAATGCTTTCCCATAACATCAGAAATGAGACAAGGATGTTGCTTTCACCAATTCTCTTCAACAGTATACTGAAGTAGCCTGTGAAATCAGGCAAGAGACCCCCCAAAAAGATACCCAAACCATATTGGAAAAGAAGAAATAAAACCGTCTTTTTATTCACAGACATGACTGCCTATATGGAAAATCCAATGGAATCGACAAAAAAGCTATAAGAACTATTATTTAAGTTTAGCCCACTTGCAGGGTACAAGATCAACATGTGAATATCAACTGTATTTCTATATACTACCAAACAATCGAAAAAATTTAAATACCATTTATAATAACATCTCCAAAATATTGAGAGATAGATCTTACCAAAGATGTGAAAGACCTGTACATTCTGTACATTGAAAATTATAAAATATTCCTGAGAGAAATTTTTAAAAACCTTAATAAATGTAGAAATAAACTTGTTCGTGGGTCAGATGACTTAATACTGTTACCATGTCAATTCTCCCCAAACTGAACTATAGATTCAACACAATTCCAATCAAAGCCCCATGAAATTGACAAGCTAGTTCTAAAATTCATATGGAAATGCAAAAAACCTAGAATATCCAATACAGCTCTGAAAAAATAGAATAAAACTAGAATATTAATGCCACCTAATTTCAAGAATTGTTATAGAGTTATAAAGCTATGTAAAGTGTGGCATTGGTTTAAAGATAAATCAATGGAACAGAAGAGAGAATCCAGAAATAAACCCACATGTACATGGACAAATGATTTTCTGACAAAGACACAAAGGCGCTTAAGGTTAAGAAAAGATAGCCTTTCAAGAAAAGGTGCTGAAACAAGCAGATATTCAGAGGCAAACCCTGGATCCATACCTCACACCATAAACAAAATTTAACTCAAAATGAATCACAGACCTAAATGCAAAACTGAAAAGTACAAAAATACCATAAAAAGATATAGGAGAAAATCTTTTTGACCATGGTTTAGTATGCAAGGTTTCCTTAAATACAACATGAAAAACACAATCCACTAAAAAAGGAGAGAGATAAAATGAATTATGTCAAAATTTTAAATTCTTCTCTTCAAAAGGTACTATTGAGGGTTTAAATCATGAGAAAAATGTACGCAAAATATATCTGACGTTTTGTATCACATCAAAGGACTTGCATCCAGCATACACAAATAAGTCTCAAAACTCAACAATAAGAAAACAACCAAATAAAAAGTTGGACAATAGATTTTGACAGACACTTCGCCAAAAATACATAGATGGCAAATAAACATCATTAGTCATTGCAAACTAAAATCACAATGATATACCACTTCGCACATAGTAGAATGGCTAAAATTGAAATGAATGACTATACTTAGGATATGGAGCAAATAAAACTGTTATACATTGCTGGTGAGAATATAAAATAGTACATTCAAGTCACTTTGGAAAAGTTTGGCAGGTTCTTAAAAAGTTAAACATGTATTTATCATCTTATCATATGCCCTTGTCATTCCAGTCCTAGGTATTTTCTGAAGAGAAGGGAGAGTGTGTGTTCACACGAAGACATATACACAGCTTTATGTGTAACAGCCAAAAACTGAAAAAAACCTATACATCCATCAACAACTGAATGGATAAACAAACTGTAGTATACAATGGAATACTGCTACTTTAACAATAAAAAGAAATGAATTATTGGCACATGCAACAACATAGATAAATCTCAAAATAATTATAATGAGTAAGAGAAGCCAAACATAAAAGAGTACATATTATATGACTCCACTTATATAAAATTACAGAAAATACAAACTAATCTACAGTGACAGAAAGCACTTAAGTGTTCTCATAGATGGGTGGGTTGGGAGGGGTGGGAGAGAGGGATTACAAAGAGATATAGGGAAAGGTTTGAGATAATGGATAATATTCAGAATCTTAACTGGTTTCATGGTGGTTTCATGGGTGTGTGTGTGTGTGTGTCAAAATTTATCACATTGTACACTTTAAATATGTACAGCTTACTGTATCTCAGTTGTAACTCATGGAAACTTTTCTTAAGGAAACAACTGAGTAAATACAGTTGACTTGAACAACACGCATTTTAAGTGCATGGGTCTACTTACATGCAGATTTTTTGAAACCAACCGCAGATCGAAAATACAGTATTCGGCTATTAAGATGGCGACGGGTCTGGAGCGGCCGTGCCAGGAGACAGCGCGACCCTGAGAAGTGTGCGCTGTGATACCAGAGTACTATTTGCATTTCCAAGAGCAACAAGAAACGAATAAATCTTTCAACAGGATCGAGGATTTAGGGCCAACACAAAAGAAGACTCCTGAGAGCGCCCAAGCCCTGCTGCAGGTTCGAACGAGCAG
>NW_007726768.1:319712-320099 GCF_000696425.1 Galeopterus variegatus
CCATCAAAATTCCAATGACATTTCTCTCAGAAATGGAAAGAACTATACAGTCATTTATCTGGAATAACAAAAGACCACGAATAGCCAAAGCAATGATGAGCAAAAAAAAAAAATAAAGCTGGAGGTATTACTCTACCTGACTTTAAACTATACTACAAAGCTATAATAACCCAAACAGCATGGTACTGGTATGAAAACAGAGACACCGATCAATGAAATAGAATAGAGCACCCAGAAATCAACCCACGCACTTACTGCCATTTGATCTTCGACAAAGGCACCAAGCCTATTCACTGGGGTCGGGACTGCCTCTTCAGCAAAGGGTGCTGGGATAACTGGATATCCATATGCAGGAGATTGAAACTAGACCCATACCTCTCACCATAT
>NW_007726768.1:321462-340749 GCF_000696425.1 Galeopterus variegatus
ACACACACACACACACACACACACACACACACTCTCTCTCACTTTCACACACACACAAAAAAACAAACAAACAACAACAAAAACAAAAAAACAAAAAAACCGGGGGCGGGGGGGGGAGGAAGATATAACAACCACAATTTTTTTTTTTTTTGAAGTTCTTACAACAAGCAAATGGAGGGGACACACTTGGGTGGGAGGGGGGAGAGGGAGGAGGGAGGGAGGTTTTGGTGATGGGACATAATAATCAACTACATTGTATATTGACAAAATAAAAAAAATTTTTAAAAAGTGACGTACAAAGAGAAAAAAAAAAAGAAAATACAGTATTCATGGGATATGGAACTCACACATATGGACGGCTGACTTTTCATATACATGGGTTCCACAGGACCAACTGCAGGACTTGAGTATTGGGAGGGATGGAGAAGAGACCTAGAACCGATCTCCCACAGATACTGAGAGACAAAGGACAACTGTATAAAATTGTATATATTTATAGCATACAACATGAAGTTGTCATATGTTATAGACATTGAAGAATGGCTAAATTAAACTATTTAACATATGCATTACTTCACATACTTATTTTTTTGTAGTGAGAACACAAATCTGATTTCTTAGAAATTTTCAAGTATACAATATATTATTAAATACAGTCACTATTAGGTACAATATATCTCGAACTGATTCTTCCTAACAGAAATTTTGTGTCCTTTGACCAACATCTCTCCAATCCCCTTGACCCCCAGGCTCTGGTAAATACCACTTTAGTCTCTGTTTCTATGAGCTCCACTTTTTTAGATTCCACATAGAAGTGAGATCATGTGGTATCTGTCTTTGCATTTTCTTTCCTTTTAACATTTCATAGTATTAGTTTTAAAACAGCCTACAACTAAACATTTTTTTCCCATATTCTCTACAGTTTTACAAGTAAACCCTTAAGAGTTTCAATGCCAGGCACAGATGTTAAGGTTACAGAGATACAAATACATTGGCAAGAATATTTTCCCCAACCACCTACTTCCACAATCCAGTTACAGACAGGACTCCTGCCCCTGCTTTTTCCCTTTATAGAGGGATAAACATGACTCTAGTCATCTCTTTGTATCACCAATGACCCAAAGACACTCTTTAAAAAAATTACCACTGTAAATTTTTACCCTTCGATCTCCCACACAGCCTTTTTTGCTCTCCTACCTTTTAGTTCCCTTTAGTAACTAAAAATGATGTCTATTCTTCTTCTTGGTTTTATTTTATCTTCTTACATCTACCAAATTTTTTTTTTAATGTTTAAGAAAAATGCTTCTATACACTTACCTCAAGTACTGGTCCAGCTCCAAGAATAATCTGTTCCACTCCACTGGCAAATCCTTTCTGACTGAGAGCGGTAAGGTGGTGAATAAGAAAGTTTGTGCTTTGAGTCTTCCCAGAACCACTCTCTCCTGAAATCACGATGCACTGATTCCTTTTGCGCTGAAGCATGGCATGATAAGCTACATCAGCCACAGCATAAATGTGGGGCTCAAGTTTTCCCAATTGGTGGTTATCATACATTTTGACATATTTGGGGTTATAAATAGGAAGAAACTTGAATGGGTTAATAACTATTAGAATACTGCCAACATATGTATAAATTTTTTCATGCTTAAAGCGATTTCGTAGGTTTTCTAAGAGAGTTTTCTCATTCAAATCAGGTAAGCTACATAAATCATCAAAGTCTTTCTGTTGTGGCTGTGGAAGAAAACCCCGTTCCATCATCCTGCGGCGTTCTTCCGTTACCCGTAGCCATGACTGAAGGCTACCATAATGGATTGATCCATCAAGGTTTTTTTCTCTCAGAAGAAAGCGGTAGTCTTCTCCACTCAAGCGATTTTCCAGAGCCATTCGGGGCCACAACATCATTCGCTGAACTGGACAGTCTGTTGGATTGAGTATCCATTCTTCTCCACCAAATTCCTTTACCTCTGCTAGAACATAACATTTTGTTTTGTCAAGATGAAGTTTGTTTATAAGAGAGTCAATCACTTCAGCAGCTGTGGAGTTTTTTCTGGCAGGAATTGGACAGTATATTGTACCTTCTGAAATTGTCCCAGGATATATACGTAATGTATGCTCATTATCCTCAAAGCGTCGTCTTCCTCCATCATTTATATTCATATTGGATCCTGTCCCATCAGCATGGATAGTACACATTCAAGATTGTGCAAACCATTTTCTTGGCAAAAGAACTGTAACATAAAAGATGTGAAACATTTAGAAGTCATATTACAAATTGCTTTCTGATGCTCAAGAAAGAAAGGCTTAACAAACATGTTGATTACATTTTTTAAAAACACAAAATCCTAACTCATCTCTTAGTACAGGAACAGTCTTGAAAACAGTCTCACTGAGACCACATAATATTAAGTTTACTTTCCGAATCTGGGCACTTTCTAAAATAGCAACTTGACAAAAAAAAATATATCTCAATGTTTTATTATATTAACAATTTGGAATTCAGAGAGTACGAATGAAAATTATTCTTTCCCCTGCTAGCTCAAATGTTTCTAAGGTACTTGGGATTAGAATCAAGTTCTTGCAGAGCCTCATTAAAGACTGGATAAAGATGGATAGAATAATCACACAAATCTGATCAGTCTGTACCCCAAAATCTCTTAAGGATAAAGCAAAAACAAAAAAGAATGCCATTAATGAAGAAAAAATTGTGAAATTCATTAAATACAGTAAGGAGATGAGATAAACAGAGAAATTGTAACCAAGAAAACAATGAGAGAAAGCTGCGATAGAGATACATATTTTCAAGGAATTCTGGGCTCTGACTCTCCGTTCCACCAAGGTGGGCTGAAGAGGCGGGATGAGGCAAGGACAAAAAGATCCTACCCTGACTTGCTGAGCAAAGTTGACAAAAGTTATAAAACTAGGCTCTATTAAAAATTTTATTCAACCTCCCTTTTTCCTTCAGTGTTACTATTCTGTTTATCTCTCCTTATTCCATTCCTTACAAGTATTCTGCATATCCTTCCAATCTTCTCAATCTCCACACATACCAAATTTGCAGAAGGATAATTTCAAATTTTATACCTCACTGAGAAAATAGTGATTTCATTCAAATGGCTTCTCCAACTCAAAAATTTATTCCTATTTTCATCTCATATCTATTATTCTGTTCCTATCCACAGAGAAAATATGGTCCATACCCTTTCCAGGGCTAATAAAACCTACTTCTTATCCATTATTAATCTGCTCCATCAAAAAACCATTCTCATGTGTTATTAATCTTTACCTTTTTACTTATTTCATCCTTTAACATATGAAGATGATGTGCTATTTTAAAAAAAGCAAAAAAAATGAGAAATATCTTCAGTTACTTCCCTCTCACACTACCACATATTTGTCAAAGTCCTCTAATCAAGAAACTATCTTTTACCTTTTTCCGAGATGATCTTTCAAACACACAGAATATTATAGAACATATAAAAAGCAGCCATATATCTACCACCGAAATTCAAAATTTTGAAAATTACTATACTTGCCCCAGATTATTTTATAAACAAAATATCAGAGATATAGTTAGAGCTCCTTCCTTTTCTCTGCAAAGATAACCATTATTCTGAGGTTGATATTATTCCCACATGTTCTTATATTTTTATCACCTGTGTTGATCTCCATAAATTATATATAGTACTGTTTCATGTTTTTAAGCTTTAAAAAAAGGTGTCATATTATACTTAATAGTCTGCACCTCACTTTAACATAATAATGTATTTTCTATTTATAAATGCTGATGCATGTAGCTGAAGTTCATTAACTGCCAAATAATATCACGTTGTACGATTCTACTACAATTTATCAATCCATTGTCCTTCTAGTGAACACTAGAACGTTCCCAATATTACGCTATTAAACAATGCTGCAATTCTCATACATGTCTCCTCATGTGCCTTTGCTAGAATTTCTCTGGGCTTTATACCTTGGAGTGAAATGTTAGGTTTTAGGCATCTTCAGTTTTACCAGATATTAACAAAGTGCTCTCCAAAATAGTTGTTGTAATTGATTATTTCACAAACAGTGTAAGAGAGTTCACACTTTTCTGCCTCCATACCAAAAGTTAGTGCTGTCAGACTTGATTTTCTGCCAATCTAAGTGTAAAAAGATGAATGATTCCATTACTATAATTTACATTTCTCTGATCACTAGTGAGGATAGGCAACTCTAATCTTCTCATTCGCCACTTGGGCTATGTTGCTCATTCATTTTCTCCCCCCCCCCCCCCTTTTTTTTTAAAAGATGACCGGTAAGTGGATCTTAACCCTTGACTTGGTGTTGTCAGCACCACGCTCACCCAGTGAGCGAACCGGCCATCCCTATATGGGATCCGAACTCAGGGCCTTGGTGTTATCAGCACCACACTCTCCCGAGTGAGCCACGGGCCGGCCCATCTTTCCCCTTTTTTTATGAGTTGTCTTTTCCTTATTGGTTTGAATAAGTTTTTCATATATTAATATCCTAGGTATTTATCAGTTTTCAGTTGACTGTGTGACAAATATCTCCTACCAATCAATGTCTTATCTTTCTATTTTGTTTACACTGCCTTTTGCTGCAGAGAAGTTTTTTGTGGAGTATACTATGACAAATCTGTGGGAGGCAAAGCAACAGTTTTTATTTTTAATACCCATATTTATTGATCCTTTAAAGTTTATGCTTTGTTTTTTAGTAGACAACATTAACAACAATTAAGAACTCTTAATGCATTCTTATGAGGGTACTTCAAAAAGTTTGTAGAAAATTGAATTAAAAGACAATAGAAATTCTTCCACGTACGGGAGGAATTGGTAAAGGGCCACAAAAAACAATTATATTGTATGATGTTGAACATACTAATTATCTTGATTTGAGCATCACATATTGTATTGATACTCAACTCTGTACCCCACAGATACGTACAATCAACTGTGTTTCAATAAAAAATAATTTAAAAAAATAAATTTATCATTGAAATCTGCCCAGCCATGGACATCTTCTCTCTGATAGTAACTGCGCCCACCCATGACCCCCCAAAAAAGAAATCCGTCCATGAATTTTTTGAAGACTTCTCATATTTGTACTAGTCATTTTTCTAAGCACTTCATATGGATTATGTCATTTAATCTTGACAATTCCTCCCTGAAGGTTGTTTTTATCATCATCATCCCCATTTTACAAATGAGGAAATAAATGCAGAAAGATTACTTACCTTGCCCAAAGTCATAACTGGAATATGGTAAAGTACAGATATAAAGCAGCGGTCTAGCTCTAAGCCTAAATACTATTATCTCCTGGTATAATTTTTTAAAATCCTTCTTATCCTGAGGACATAAAGTTATTATCCTACATTTTCTTCTAAAAGGCCTAAGTTTTGCTTTTCTCATTTAGTTCTTTAATCCATATAGAATTTATTTTCAGTATGTTGTGAGACAGAGCTCTTCATTTTTTTCACTCCAACTCAGGCAATGAACCAGTACCACACTGTACAGTCTATTCATTCCCCACTGATTTATAATGCCAACTTTGTCATGTAGCAAATTCCATGCACCTATCAATCTATTCTGAGCTCTGTATTCTGTTCTATTGGTCTATTTGTCCATCCCTGAAGCGATCTTAATTACTGCAGCTCTATAATAAATGCTGATATCTGAAGGGCATATCACCTCAATTTGTTCTTCTTTAATGTTACTTTGGCTATTTGGCCTACAATAAAAATATTAAGACCTGTCTGTCAACTACCATGAAAAAACCTTCTGGCATTTGACACTGCATTGATTTTATAGATTAATATTGGAGAGAACTGACATCTCATTGACTCTTCCCATTCATGAACACCATATGTTGTTGGGATTTTTTTCCTTTTTTTTTTTTTTTTTTTTTTTTTTTTTTTTTACTGACCGGTAACGGGATCGCAACCCTCGGTGTCACGCCTGCACCGCGCTCAGCCAGTGAGTGGGAACCGGTCTCCACATGGGATCCGAACCCTCGGCGGGAGCGCCGCCGCGCTTCCCAAGTGGCGCACTATAGCAGTGCACCACCGGGCCGGCCCCTCTAAATTTTATTTTTTAATTGACATGTAATAATTGTACATGTTTATGGGGTACAGAGTAACATTTCAATACATATATACACTGTGTGATGATCAAATCAGGCTAATTAGCATATCCATCACTGCAAAAATTTATCATTTCTTTGTGATGAGAACATTTGAACTCCTGTCTTCTAGCCATTTAAAAATATACAATAAATTATTACTAATTATAGACAACTAGCACTACTATGGAACACTAGCATGTATTCTTCCTATCTAGCTATAATTCTGTATCCATTAACCAACTTCTCCCTCTCCGTTGGGTTTTTAAAATTACAATAACTATATGTCATTTTCACATCCACTTTATCTTTTTCCTACCTATTAAATGTCATAACTGTTTTAAGGGATATTACTCCTTCACTTGTTTCTTTGAAAATCCTAAACATGTAATTTAATATTATTCAGACTAACATTTTAATGTCATCCAGACTGAATTGCTCTTCTGATTGTTAAATTTTATTTCATATCTTCCTTAGCGTTAGATGGTTTCTTTCATATGTTTGAGAATTTAGTATTACAGGTGCACTTTGATAGAACTTTGTTTTTCATACAAACACTTACTGAGAACCTACTGTTTATCACTTTTTTAAAACAACCACAATATCACAAAAATACCTTTAAAAATTAACAATTTTTACCATGAAATGATCAATCAGTGTTCAAATTTCCTAGTTATCTCATAAATATTTTTCATACAGTTAGTCTACTCAAATTAGGAGATTCTGCTCTGTAATAACAGTGAGGATATACCCTGAGCTAGCAGGTTCCTAGTTGGAAAGCTATATTTATAGTCACCCGAATCCCTAGGTATAGGGCTATTTAAGCTGTGGCCTTGGCAGCAAGTAAGCAGCAAAACTATGCCTATGGCCAGGGAGGCTATGCCCTGTTCTACTCCAGGAGATGCACTGAATAACTACAGTAGGATCCCTAAAATTGTATAATGTGGCAGCCCTAGAACTAAACTCAAAAAACATCTTTTTCAAAAGAGAAGCCTTGGGCCGGCCCGGTGGCACACTGCTACAGTGCGCCACTTGGGAGCGCGGCGGCGCTCCCGCTGAGGGTTTGGATCCCACATACAGACCGGTTCCCGCTCGCTGGCTGAGCGAGGTGCGGACGCAACACCGAGGGTTGCGATCCCATTGCCGGTCCCGGTCCGGTGCGGGCGCGACACTGAGGGTTGCGATCCGTTGCCGGACATGAAAAAAAGACACACACACACAAAAAAGAGAAGCCTCATCCTGGCCTATGGTTTCCAACAATTATCCCCACTCCAACTACACTTACCTATTACCTCAAAGAAGCCAAAACCTCCGCTGCTTTAACTGCAGGTTCCTAGCAATATCCCCGCTCACTGTGTTGTGTTCTATTTCCTTTCAGAAACATAGAAATGTTTACCCTTTTTTGAGCCTCAATTTATGTCAATTCTTTTTCTCTTTTTATTATTTTATTAATCATTGCTTTGTGTTTGTAAAAAAGGGGCTGCCACCAAATATCACTCACAAATCCATCTTTATAGCAAGACAGTCCTTGCTAAACTGCTTGAAAATCTATATTTGTAATTCCCAAGCATGAGCATTTGTCAGAATCATCCGGGAAACTTTTTAAAAAATATACATTTCCAGGCCCAATAATAGTTCTAGGTTGGGAAAAACTAGGCAATTCTATTGTTGCTAGTCCAGAGAATAGTATCTGGGAATCACTGTATTCCCAAGTATTTGGGAACCCACTCTCCACTCCCTTACCCCTCTTCCCACATAGGAAGCTACTGACAATGCTCTTTGAAAAAGTCACCAGTTACCACAGAACAGCGAAATCCAAAGGCCTCTTCTCAATCTTAACATACCACACTACAGCATTTGACTAAGGTGGCCAACTTATGGTTCTTGAAACTGCCCTTACTTGAAAATTATTTTTCCTGTGATCTTCCTGATAGGCTTACTCTTTTTCTAACACACTCTTACAGCTCCTTTTCCACTACCTCACTTTAAAAATAAAAATACTATCCAAAGTTCTGGTCTCAACCCAGTGTTTTTCTATCTGGATGGTTTTATCCTGTCCTCTACCTATAATTCATTCCTTTACCTATTATTTATGGATGTTTTTGCACTATAATGGTATAATTAAGTAGTTGTGACAAAGACCATATGGTCCACAAAGCCGAAAATTTTTACTTTATGATCCTTTACAGAAAAAGTTTACTGACCCCTGTTCTAAGGCAGCCACTAAAAAAAAAGAAAAAAGTATAACTTCCCAACTACTAGAATGAAAAAACGGAATAATAAAAATAATCAATTCAAAAGACAGCAGGAAATTAGGTGGGGAGTTAGAACAGATGCAACAAATGGCAAGCAAATAATAAGTTTTAAAACTAAATATACCAGTAATTATATTAAGTGTAAATGCTCCTGTTAAAAGACAAAGATTCGGGCCGGCCCAGTGGCGCACTGGATAGTGCGCCGCCTGGGAAGCGCGGCGGCGCTCCCGTCCGAGGGTTCGGATCCCACATACAGACCGGCTCCCGCTCACTGGCTGAGTGAGGCGCGGGTGCAACACCGAGGCTTGCAATCCCGTTGCCGGTCCCCGGTCCGGTACGGGGGCAGCACTGAGGGTTGCGATCCGTTGCCGGACACGGAAAAAAGACAAAAGACAAAAAAAATAAAAAAAAATAAATAAATAAATATAAATAAAAATAAAAGACAAAGATTGTCAGACCAAATTTTTAAAATCCAACTCTCCGCTATTTTCAATACACACATATCTATAACATGAGGATACAAAATCTGAAATTTAAAAAAGATTTATGTAGACACTAATCAAAAGAAAGTTGATAGGGCCGGCCCAGTGGCGCACTGGAGAGTGCGCCGCTTGGGAGCGCGGCGGCGCTCCCACCGAGGGTTCGGATCCCATGTGGAGACCGGTTCCCGCTCACTGGCTGAGCGCGGTGCAGGCGCGACACCGAGGGCTGCGATCCCGTTACTGGTCAGTAAAAAAGACAAAAAGAAAAAAAAAAAAAAAGAAAGTTGATACAATCAAAATAATATCAAGCAAAGTAAAAAAAGTCGAGTTCAACTAGAATCCCTTTCACCCTTACATACTATTATTCTAGCTTGAGGTCTAAGACAAAGGTCTCTGGCTATCACTGGTGACCTTGAAGAGAAGAAGGAAATAGAAAAAGACCATAAGAAGTTAAGGAGGAAGTAATAGAGTGGTAAATAAGTACACTAGAGAGTGTTGATCAAATCTGCTATAATGAGAAGGAGAAGCAGTGTTGAGTGAAATGTTTATTACTTAGGGGACTTGAAAACAATTGTACTCATATGAAACAAATAGGATCAAGTAGAAAAGCAGAAGCTGAAAACTGAAGAAAAAGGTCTGACTCATGAGCCAAGGTTCTTTGGTAGGCAGGACTAAATGAGATTTAGGTCAAAGGTAGGTAGATGCCTCTCAGAAAGAAAAAAACAGACACTACCTATTTCTTTTATTGAAATAATTTTTTTTAAAAAGATGAGTAGAAAAACAGACTTTGAGGTAAGATGTGACAACAGTACATGTCAGCTGATCTTCATCACTAGACAGGATATAGAAGCCCACATTTTACCTATAACAGATCAATGCCAAGTAAAAGCCAAATAGGGTACTGAAAGAAAACACATCTTGTAGTACCTAATTCAACTGGAGAAAAGGTGACCAGAGAAATGAATTATCATATGACACACTAGCATAGGTATATCAGTTTAGCCTACCTGGTAAGTAATCTGCACCTTCTTCTGGTAAAAGTACTGTGTTTTCCTTTGAAAAACTATTTCTTCTCCCTTGTCATCTAACATGGTTTGAGTGAACTGCCCTCACCTCCCCAGATGGAGGGAAAGGGGACATATTGATTGTACCCCAGGGGCACAGTTTACTTCACTCCCCCTAGCCACAATGACTGATCACTGAGATGCTATACTGGAACTTTTGCTGCAACTTCTGGGAAAGAAGCATTGTTTTCCCCCAGCGGAGCTGCTAAGCTATAAAAATGCAAACCTAGAGCTGTTGGCAGCCATCTTCCCTGAATGCACAGAAGCCTTGCTGCAGTAAAAGAAAATGAAACATACACACAACAAAGCCTTATCAACATTTGTGCCACTGAATCCAGCTGTGCCTCAAATAAGCTCAATCACTCAACTTCCTTGATAAGTGTGCTAATCAATCCCTTTTTATTCCTTAAGCCACTTTGATCCTGTCCACTATAATAATACTATATCCACTATAATAAATAGCATTTCAGTGCAATACCATTTGAGAATATAGCTATCTCTTATTACCCAAATTCCTGATTTCCAAAAATCTCACCATCTAAACTCAAGAACCAAATATATTTGAGTAAACTTTTGGATATTTCCTTCACTATTTGCTGTCTGCTATCCAAACATAGGGAATCAAATAGATTCAAATAGGGCAGTACTCCCTGACATCCAAATTCTCTTTCCAAACTAAACAATTAAATAAATTTGCATAATGAGAGATACGTGTAATGTCAACCATGTAGAAATATGGAAAGGGATTTACAGTGTCAAATGAAAAAACAGAAAATTGTTTATAAAGGGATGTGTGTGTGTATATATGTATATATATCCTGCACAATGCATAAAAACAGGCTTTTAGGAAATCTTCAAATTTTCCTTTTATAGTTTTCATCAAAAATAAGCTTGACATAGATTATTTGATTTGAGTTGAACAGAAATTCTCTGAAAATTTATGATAAAGATGGCATTTCAAGTCAGCAGGGAAAAAAGAGATTACTCAATAAATGATGTGGGGATAACTGGAAGAATAAAATTAAACAATTTATATAAAGAATTAAGCACACTGCTGGCACTTGTGTAGTAATCAGACATTGCTGTATCTTTTATAAATAAGATTATTTAGTATTCTTTTTATTCCTACCTCAATGTAGTTATTTCAACAGTACATGCTAACAGAAAGAAACAATGTGGTCAGACAGTTGCTGTGGTCGGTTGGGTGTGGTTCAGAATAGGCCAGTTTATGATGTTATTCATTGGACTGAGTTAGAAGGAACTAATTATAGAGGAAAATTGTGGTGAAGAAAGAAAACAGGGAATACAGAGTTTCCTTTAAATTAGAAGTTCAGTTAAAAAATTTTTTAAAAAAGTAACTAATGATTTAATGCAGCACCCTGTGTTAACAAAATTTAATTTTCAAAAAATATATACTGTTGCTTTTGCTTTATCAAGTTCTCAAGGTTCTTTTCTTTTTTTTTTTTTTTTTTTTTTTTTTTTTTTTTTTTAAATTTTTAAGGGTTTTTTTTTTTTTTTTTAAATTTTTAAGGGTTTTTTTTTTTTTTTTTAAATTTTTAAGGGTTTTTTTTTTTTTTTTTAAATTTTTAAGGGTTTTTTTTTTTTTTTTTAAATTTTTAAGGGTTTTTTTTTTTTTTTTTGTCTTTTTTTTCATGTCCGGCAACGGATCGCAACCCTCGGTGCTGCGCCCGCAACTTGCTCAGCCCGCGAGCGGAAACCGGTCTGTATGTGGGATCCGAACCCTCGGTGGGAGCGCCACCGCGCTCCCAAGCGGCGCACTGTAGCAGTGCGCCACCGGGCCGGCCCCTCAAGGTTATTTTCTAAGGAGGAAAAAAGTATCCTTTCTCTTTATCCCTACTTTATCATAGGGTTCTATTGATAATGTTAGTAAGTAGGATCATACATTGTCATTCCATAGCAAGAGAAGGATTTAATCAGGCAAAGCATACAATTAAAAAATAAAAAATCTAACTTTACTGTTGAAGAAAATAACACAAAGCAAGGCCTCACCAGTACATACAGAAAGGAGAACACTGTATTATTAAGGCAAGACCCATTTGAGAAAAAATTACTGATTTGCCTAGAGCCATAAATATCATGAGGAGAGAAATGGTTATTTTAGATGAATACCTATGGGAAAGTGGTGTTCAAGGCCTAATATGCATGTTTTTTCATTCTTCAGTACTTACAATTAAAATGTTCTACAAGTAAATATGAGGGTATTCAAAAGTTCATGGAAAGATTTACTTTATCTTTTAATTCCATTTTTCCATGAACTTTTTGAAGTACTCTCATATAGCTACTACCACACTAATGTAAAACCACATATATGTAACTTATTTAGATATGTAAACACTTGAATTTTTAAATTTTGCAAACTATGTATTTAGTAGCAATTTTTATTCAAAGGCCCCCAAGCACTCTTTTTACAAACCCATTTCCTCCTCTTCTTGGGCACACAGCTAGACTTTATTTCCCAACCTTCCTTGCAGTTACATGCATCCATGTAACCAAGTTGTAGGCCAATGGTATGTCAGGCAGAGGTGATGGATATTCCCTCCAGGCTGAGCCAATAAAAGCCCCTAAAAGAATCTGTCTTTCCTAGTCTGGGGAAGAATGGAAAGGACCTAGAGAAAAGCTCTAAAGCCCTACGAGATATGGAGCCACTATTAGGCAGAAGGAACCTGGGTCCCAAATGACCACATGGAGAAGTGCCCACCACCTTCCCACTCCCATCCACCTACATTCAGCTGTGATGTAAATGAGAAATAAACTTTGTGTAGAGCTGCTGATATTTGGGGATTATTTAGTTATAGCAGTTAGCCTTACTAATGTATTACTATAAATTTTTTCCAAACCCTCTCGTGTAAGAAATCCTGTAAGGAAATTCCTTTTTTTTTTAAAATCCATCAATAAGTACTATAAGTCTGCCTTTAAAATATATCCTGAATCTAACCATTTTCTTACCATTCCCATCTCTATCACCTAGTTCAAAAGCCCACTATCATTCTCTCATATGAATTAGTGAAAAAGCATCATATCTTTGTTTCTATCATTGCTCCACTACACTCTATTTTCCACACAGCAGGCAGAGTCACGCTTTTTAGAGGTAAATCAGATCATACCAACTCCTCTTCAAAACCTTCCATGGCTTTCCTTAACACAATTAAATAAATCTAGGGGCCGGCCCGGTGGCGCACTCGGTAGAGTGCGGCGCTTGGGAACGCGGCAGCGTTCCCACCGAGGGTTCGGATCCCATATAGAGACTGGTCCGCTCACTGGCTGAGCGCGGTGCAGGCGCAACACCGAGGGTTGCGATCCCGTTGCCGGTCGCGGTGCGGGCGCGACACCGAGGGTTGCAATCCCGTTACCGGTCACGAAAAAAGACAAAAAAAAAAAAAAAAAATCTAAAACCTTTTAATGTGGCCTAAAATGCCTTCCATGATCTCATCCCCTCAAATTTTATTTTTTGCTCCACTCCAGCCTCACTGGTCTTTTTTATTTTTAAGCTTATTCCTGCTTCAGAACCTTTACACTTCCGTCTTGCCCCCTCTGCCTGAACCTTCTTTCATATCACTGAGGTTTCTGTTCAAATACCAACTCCTCGGAGAGGCTTTTCCTCACTCATCTACTTAAAATAACCCTCTATCCCCATCCCCCATTACTTTATTTCCCTTGTCCTGAATTATTTTTAATCAGAGAACCTGATGCACTACTTAAAATTATATCATCATTTATTTCACTTTTCAACAATAATTTGACAATGCCTGGCTTTAAAAATGAGCAAGTAATGAAAGTTCTTTCCTAAGGAGATAACCAATGATGCTGATTCAGTAAGCATGCCCAGCAATATAGATGAAGGAGCAGAATTTAGAAATAAAAGTTAACTTGGCCATTTCATGCAGCTACCTTTGAATTCAAGAATACTGCTAAATGATGGAGTTTCCATAACCCTAGTAAAGGAGCAAGAAATAATTAGAAAATGTTTAAAAATTTAAAACCCTGAAGAAAGGATAACCTGTTTATTCATATATTAATATTCATATAATACAATATTACTCAACAACAAAAAGGAACAAACTACTGGTATCACAACAGCTAAAACACTATGTTAAGCAAAAAAGCCAGGCACAAAAAGCACATAGATATGAATATAACAAAAACAGACAAAATTAACCTAGAGTGGCAGAAATTGAAAAGTAGAGTTAGAGCAGGGAAGGAGAGATTGAAGTTCATGGAAATGTTCTATATCTTATTTTTGGTGGTGGTTACACCAGTACATACCATTTTTAAAACTCAAACTGAACATTTAACCAATCTGTTCATATTTCCCCAACCCCTGAATTTGGGCTAAGCCACTATTTACTTTAGAGAATGGAGGCCAGCAGGCATGACAAAAAGTCTTGAAATGTGCCTGGCCAGCTGGGTATGCCTTCTTATACTTGTGTCATCACTGTGAAAAGAACATGCCTCATCTAGCCTAGTGGTCTCAGTAGGAAGATGAAATACAAAGAGCAGAGCTTATCCCAGATGACCTACGAATTCATAACCAAGAAGTTAATACTTATTGTTGTATACCACTGGAGATTTTCAGGTTGTTAACCGGTAATAGTTGACTAATACAGTATCATTAGGTATTAGAGAAATGCAAATCACAATGAGATACTACCAAACCTCCACCAAAATATCTTACATCCACTAAAAGATATATATAAGAATGTTCATTCCAAGTTAATTCAAAATAGCAAAAAGATAAAAACAATCAAACTGTCCATCAATTGCACAATTCATAAATAGAATACAACAATTAAAAAAAAAGAACTGCTGATACAAACAATAACATGAATCTCACAGACATACTGTTGAGTAAAGAAAGCCAGATACAAAAGAGTACATACTAAATTAATCCACTTATATGAAGTTCACAAACAGGAAAAATAAATCTATGGTTATAAATGTCAGAAGCAAGGTCACCTTTAGAAGAAAGGGACTTACAGAGGCAGGACACAAATGGAAGCCTTAGGGAGTTTTATAAACATTCTGGATTTTGGTCTGGGTGGTGGATAAAAGCATACATACATATGCAAAAAAAAAAAAAAAACCAAAAATATTTACAAGGATATGCACATGTATTTCTTCAAATAACAAATACATAAAATGAATAACAAAATACCCTGTAGAGAGTGGGGCACCAAATTTTAACAAAAACTGGAGATGTACAACTTATTAAAATTTACAAATTTCATTTTATAATCTCTACAATTATTTGAAATAGCTATCTGAAGTCTTCCAAAAGCATGCAAATAACAAATTAATGTCAATAGAGGAAGATGAATAAATTTTCCAAAGGCAAATAATCAAGTCCACTTAATAAAAGAAATCAAGAACAGAAATTAAATATCAAAGTTTAGCAAAAATAAATTGCATAAAAAAACAAAAAACAGAACAGAAATACAAGGGCACTTCAAAAAGTTCATGGAAAAATAGAATCGAAAGATAATGGAAATCTTTCCATGAACTATTTGTTTGAATGTTTAAATTTTTCTTTTTCCTTTTTTTTTATATAAGATTAAGATAATAGAAAATCTATACTCTAATCACACTAACTGAAGCAAATTTAGAAAACTCACAAATGTGTGCAAATTAAAAACACTCTCCTAGGGCCAGCCCAAGGCTTACTTGGGTGAGCGTGGTGCTGACAACACCAACTCAAGGGTTAAGATCTCCTTACTGGTCATCTTTTAAAAAAAAAAAAAAAACACCTCTCCTAAACAAACAATAGGTAAAAAGAAAAATCACAGGGAAATTAGAGAGTACTTTGAGATAAAAATCAAAGTGCAACATGTCAAAATTTATAGGATGCTGGGCTCATGCATCCAGACTGAACAAGGAAAAAAGAGAAAACTGAAATTACTAAAATCCAAAATAAAGCAGGGGCATTATTACATTGTCATTATGGTTTTTTGTAGTGGTAAGATTTAGTTTGTTTCTCTTTCTCATTTCCATTTATGTTCTACCAGTGGGTTTTGTTCTTTGTTGTGCATTCATCATAGTGATTATCATTTTTCAGATTCCAGACACAGGACTTCCTTGAGGATTTCTTGTTGGGCTAGTTGTGTGGTAGTACACTCCCACAGTTTTTGTCCATCTGGAAAATACACTATTTTCCCCTCAATTCTGAAGGATAGCCTTGCTGGGTATAGTATTCTTGGCTGGCAGGGTTTTTTTTTTTCCTTTTAGTATTTTGAATATATCTTCCCATTTCCTTCTGGCCTGTAGAGTTTCTTTGGGGAAGTCTGCTGTTAGTCTGATGGGGTGCCTCATAGGTGCCTTGGCTCTTTTCTCTTGCTTTTTAAAAAATTCTTTCTTTGTCTTTGAGTTTTGCCAGTTTGACTATAATGTATGTTGGAGAGGATCTTTTTGGGTTTAATCTGTTTAGGGATCTTTGAGCCTCCTGGATCTGCAGGTCCGTGTCTCTCCCTATACCTGGGAAGTTTTCCATTATTATTTCATTGAATAGGTTTCTCATGCCTTTTCCTTTCTCCTCCCCTTCTGGAACACCCATGGAATGTTTGTGTGCTTGAGGTTGTCTGCTAGCTCTCTTACATTTTCATTTTTTAAAATTCTTTCTTCCTTTTTTTGGTCCACCTGGATTATTTCAACAAGGCTATCTTCGGGATCAGAAATTATCTTGTCTGCTTGTTCTAGCCTGCTACTTAAGCTATCAGTTGTATTTTTTATTTCACTCAGTGAATCTTTCAGTTCCATGAGTTCTGCTACATTCTTTTTTAAGGTATTAATCTCTTCGTAAATTTCCTCCTTCATATCTTGGATTTTTTTTTCTTGCTTCATTATGTTGTCTAACTGAGTCTTCTTGTATCTCAATGAGTTTCCTTAAGATCATTGCTTGGAGTTCCTTTTCAGTCATTTCAAGGGTTTCCTGCTCTATAGGGTCTGGTATCTGAGAGTTACTGTATTCTTTTGGTGTGGTCATATTTTCTTAAGATTTTCATATTTCTAGTTTCTCTACATTGATGTCTGGTCATCTGGTAGAGCAGTTGCTTCTACAACTCTGGAGTGGGCTTTGAGAAAAGAGATATCCTCTTCTTCTTCCGGTCTTCCCTGGTGACTCCCTTTGTGTCAATGCAGTCGAGTGTCCAGTGGGCCACCTACATGGTGTTGTGGCTGCTGCTGCAGTGTCAAGATGCTTTTGGGCAGCCATGGCTGTGGCGGTGGCTGTGGTGAGCCACCTGTGAGGAGGTGGTGTATACAGTGTGCTCTCTTGCCTTCTTTCAGATGGAGGGTACTGCCCTTAGCTCCTTGACCCTAGGACCCCAGTCATGCTCTCTTGCCCACTTCCAGGCAGAGGTGGCTGAGACACTTGGCTCCTTGCCTAGGACCTAAGTCATGCTCTCTTGCCTGCTTCTGGGTAGAGTGGGCTGCAGCCCATGGCTCCTTGTCTATGACCAGGGTATGCTGTCTTGCCTGCTTCTGGGCAGAGGGGGCTGCAGCCCTTGGCTCCTTGCCTAGGACCCCCGCCATGCTGTCTTGCCTGCTTCCAAAGCAGAGAGGCTATGGCCGTAGGCTCCTTGCCTATGACCCCACACATGCTCTCTTGCCTGCTTCTGTGTAGAGAGGGCTGAGGCTCTCAGCTCCTTGCCTAAGACCCCGGGCATGCTGTCTTGCTCACTTCCAGGAATCCATATGTAAAAAAAAATTTAAACTGTGAACACTGAAGATTTGTGCACTTCAATGTGTTATAGCTCAATAAAAAATCAAAATAAAGAAAAAAACCTCAGCATATCTAAGAGGTTGGTTATTTTAAGTTAAGTGGGATTCCATGTAATAAGTGTTGATTACCAGTCTAATATTATAATTATTACTATGTAAATCTAAAATGTCTCAAAATTATACTTTACTATAATCACTAAATACCTGTGAAAAGTATAAAAATTAGCATCAAGTATAAATTTTATTATACGTATTTATTTTTTAAACATTACATTATTTTAAGTTTCAAAATAAATTGACCTTTTGCCCTTCTACTGGGACACCATATGGAGACTAGACTATAACCAAAACATGAATCTTAAAATATCTTCCTTCACAAGATATATTTCCACTGTTTGTAAAATGAGATCTTTATATTATACAGCAGTATAATATGAATAGAGTTATAAAGTTTCTGTGATTTTAATCCATGTAATAAAATTCAAGAACCTTCAAAATGTTCACTCATTCTAATAAAAATGTTTTAAGACTATGAAAAAAATTTATAGTTTTACTCAGCAAATTTTCTCCTCTGTGGAAACTCTCCAGTTTACTCATAAGTACAACACAAAACATGATTTAACAGAATAATTAAGAATCTTACAATTCTTTAGAATTTTAATGAAAATACAAAAATTCTACTTGAAATTATAAAAGGAAAGAAAATTATAAATGATTTTCTATTCTAAGTCATTTATTCTGAGGTTTCCTTCTACTAGTTCAATGTATTTGCCTATAAGACTATCAAATTGCCCTTCCACAGTCATTATGGAAAGAAAACTGTACACTTCCAAGAGCTTTCTCACTAGGCTCTCATTCTTTAAAAGGTATTAAGTGAGTATGCATTTAGTGACTCCCATGAGCTCAAGAATGTGCTACATCTCAGCAGTACTTCATTTCTGTGAAATTCTATAACATTTTCTTTATTTTACTCATAGATTTCAAAAAAATACCTCTTCTTTATTTAGAATAAATAGTTATACACTGTGCTATGTGCTTTATATGTATTACCTCATGTAATAAGAAATATGTGTTAGTATACCCATTTACAGATAAACCAATTCAACAGAGGTTATGTGATGTTCCTAAGATAATAGAGCTAGTATGTGGATGATCTGGGATTACAAACCAGGTCCCAATTTCTTAACTAGTATGCTAAACTTAACACAAATAAGAATCATGATGATAATTAATGGTAATTAATAATAATAATGAGCACTCATATAGAATTTACTATATGTTTAATCATTCAATCCTCATAACAACTCTAATAAAACATGTACTATTATTATCCTTGTTTTATGATCAAGATCAAGAAACTGATGCACACAGACATTGCCACTTGTCTAAAGTTACATGCTGTAGTGGATTGAATTATGTCCCCCCAAAACTCCCAAGCTTGAATTGTGTCCCCCAAGTTTTATGTATTAGAAACTTAGCCCCCACTGTGACTGTTACGAGTGTAGGAGATCCTATTATGGTAATTGAAAGGTGGAACCTTGAAGAGGTGATTAGATTGTAGGACCATGCAGTAGTGAGTGGATTAAAAACAGTGGTCAGGGTCAGGGACGTGGTTCTGAGGGCTTTAAAAGAGGAGAG
>NW_007726768.1:340759-355878 GCF_000696425.1 Galeopterus variegatus
GGGATCGCAACCCTCGGTGCTGCGCCCGCAACTTGCTCAGCCAGTGAGCGGAAACCGGTCTGTATGTGGGATCCGAACCCTCGGTGGGAGCGCCACCGCGCTCCCAAGCGGCGCACTGTAGCAGTGCGCCACCGGGCCGGCCCCTCAAGGTTATTTTCTAAGGAGGAAAAAAGTATCCTTTCTCTTTATCCCTACTTTATCATAGGGTTCTATTGATAATGTTAGTAAGTAGGATCATACATTGTCATTCCATAGCAAGAGAAGGATTTAATCAGGCAAAGCATACAATTAAAAAATAAAAAATCTAACTTTACTGTTGAAGAAAATAACACAAAGCAAGGCCTCACCAGTACATACAGAAAGGAGAACACTGTATTATTAAGGCAAGACCCATTTGAGAAAAAATTACTGATTTGCCTAGAGCCATAAATATCATGAGGAGAGAAATGGTTATTTTAGATGAATACCTATGGGAAAGTGGTGTTCAAGGCCTAATATGCATGTTTTTTCATTCTTCAGTACTTACAATTAAAATGTTCTACAAGTAAATATGAGGGTATTCAAAAGTTCATGGAAAGATTTACTTTATCTTTTAATTCCATTTTTCCATGAACTTTTTGAAGTACTCTCATATAGCTACTACCACACTAATGTAAAACCACATATATGTAACTTATTTAGATATGTAAACACTTGAATTTTTAAATTTTGCAAACTATGTATTTAGTAGCAATTTTTATTCAAAGGCCCCCAAGCACTCTTTTTACAAACCCATTTCCTCCTCTTCTTGGGCACACAGCTAGACTTTATTTCCCAACCTTCCTTGCAGTTACATGCATCCATGTAACCAAGTTGTAGGCCAATGGTATGTCAGGCAGAGGTGATGGATATTCCCTCCAGGCTGAGCCAATAAAAGCCCCTAAAAGAATCTGTCTTTCCTAGTCTGGGGAAGAATGGAAAGGACCTAGAGAAAAGCTCTAAAGCCCTACGAGATATGGAGCCACTATTAGGCAGAAGGAACCTGGGTCCCAAATGACCACATGGAGAAGTGCCCACCACCTTCCCACTCCCATCCACCTACATTCAGCTGTGATGTAAATGAGAAATAAACTTTGTGTAGAGCTGCTGATATTTGGGGATTATTTAGTTATAGCAGTTAGCCTTACTAATGTATTACTATAAATTTTTTCCAAACCCTCTCGTGTAAGAAATCCTGTAAGGAAATTCCTTTTTTTTTTAAAATCCATCAATAAGTACTATAAGTCTGCCTTTAAAATATATCCTGAATCTAACCATTTTCTTACCATTCCCATCTCTATCACCTAGTTCAAAAGCCCACTATCATTCTCTCATATGAATTAGTGAAAAAGCATCATATCTTTGTTTCTATCATTGCTCCACTACACTCTATTTTCCACACAGCAGGCAGAGTCACGCTTTTTAGAGGTAAATCAGATCATACCAACTCCTCTTCAAAACCTTCCATGGCTTTCCTTAACACAATTAAATAAAACTAGGGGCCGGCCCGGTGGCGCACTCGGTAGAGTGCGGCGCTTGGGAACGCGGCAGCGTTCCCACCGAGGGTTCGGATCCCATATAGAGACTGGTCCGCTCACTGGCTGAGCGCGGTGCAGGCGCAACACCGAGGGTTGCGATCCCGTTGCCGGTCGCGGTGCGGGCGCGACACCGAGGGTTGCAATCCCGTTACCGGTCACGAAAAAAGACAAAAAAAAAAAAAAAAAATCTAAAACCTTTTAATGTGGCCTAAAATGCCTTCCATGATCTCATCCCCTCAAATTTTATTTTTTGCTCCACTCCAGCCTCACTGGTCTTTTTTATTTTTAAGCTTATTCCTGCTTCAGAACCTTTACACTTCCGTCTTGCCCCCTCTGCCTGAACCTTCTTTCATATCACTGAGGTTTCTGTTCAAATACCAACTCCTCGGAGAGGCTTTTCCTCACTCATCTACTTAAAATAACCCTCTATCCCCATCCCCCATTACTTTATTTCCCTTGTCCTGAATTATTTTTAATCAGAGAACCTGATGCACTACTTAAAATTATATCATCATTTATTTCACTTTTCAACAATAATTTGACAATGCCTGGCTTTAAAAATGAGCAAGTAATGAAAGTTCTTTCCTAAGGAGATAACCAATGATGCTGATTCAGTAAGCATGCCCAGCAATATAGATGAAGGAGCAGAATTTAGAAATAAAAGTTAACTTGGCCATTTCATGCAGCTACCTTTGAATTCAAGAATACTGCTAAATGATGGAGTTTCCATAACCCTAGTAAAGGAGCAAGAAATAATTAGAAAATGTTTAAAAATTTAAAACCCTGAAGAAAGGATAACCTGTTTATTCATATATTAATATTCATATAATACAATATTACTCAACAACAAAAAGGAACAAACTACTGGTATCACAACAGCTAAAACACTATGTTAAGCAAAAAAGCCAGGCACAAAAAGCACATAGATATGAATATAACAAAAACAGACAAAATTAACCTAGAGTGGCAGAAATTGAAAAGTAGAGTTAGAGCAGGGAAGGAGAGATTGAAGTTCATGGAAATGTTCTATATCTTATTTTTGGTGGTGGTTACACCAGTACATACCATTTTTAAAACTCAAACTGAACATTTAACCAATCTGTTCATATTTCCCCAACCCCTGAATTTGGGCTAAGCCACTATTTACTTTAGAGAATGGAGGCCAGCAGGCATGACAAAAAGTCTTGAAATGTGCCTGGCCAGCTGGGTATGCCTTCTTATACTTGTGTCATCACTGTGAAAAGAACATGCCTCATCTAGCCTAGTGGTCTCAGTAGGAAGATGAAATACAAAGAGCAGAGCTTATCCCAGATGACCTACGAATTCATAACCAAGAAGTTAATACTTATTGTTGTATACCACTGGAGATTTTCAGGTTGTTAACCGGTAATAGTTGACTAATACAGTATCATTAGGTATTAGAGAAATGCAAATCACAATGAGATACTACCAAACCTCCACCAAAATATCTTACATCCACTAAAAGATATATATAAGAATGTTCATTCCAAGTTAATTCAAAATAGCAAAAAGATAAAAACAATCAAACTGTCCATCAATTGCACAATTCATAAATAGAATACAACAATTAAAAAAAAAGAACTGCTGATACAAACAATAACATGAATCTCACAGACATACTGTTGAGTAAAGAAAGCCAGATACAAAAGAGTACATACTAAATTAATCCACTTATATGAAGTTCACAAACAGGAAAAATAAATCTATGGTTATAAATGTCAGAAGCAAGGTCACCTTTAGAAGAAAGGGACTTACAGAGGCAGGACACAAATGGAAGCCTTAGGGAGTTTTATAAACATTCTGGATTTTGGTCTGGGTGGTGGATAAAAGCATACATACATATGCAAAAAAAAAAAAAAAACCAAAAATATTTACAAGGATATGCACATGTATTTCTTCAAATAACAAATACATAAAATGAATAACAAAATACCCTGTAGAGAGTGGGGCACCAAATTTTAACAAAAACTGGAGATGTACAACTTATTAAAATTTACAAATTTCATTTTATAATCTCTACAATTATTTGAAATAGCTATCTGAAGTCTTCCAAAAGCATGCAAATAACAAATTAATGTCAATAGAGGAAGATGAATAAATTTTCCAAAGGCAAATAATCAAGTCCACTTAATAAAAGAAATCAAGAACAGAAATTAAATATCAAAGTTTAGCAAAAATAAATTGCATAAAAAAACAAAAAACAGAACAGAAATACAAGGGCACTTCAAAAAGTTCATGGAAAAATAGAATCGAAAGATAATGGAAATCTTTCCATGAACTATTTGTTTGAATGTTTAAATTTTTCTTTTTCCTTTTTTTTTTATATAAGATTAAGATAATAGAAAATCTATACTCTAATCACACTAACTGAAGCAAATTTAGAAAACTCACAAATGTGTGCAAATTAAAAACACTCTCCTAGGGCCAGCCCAAGGCTTACTTGGGTGAGCGTGGAGCTGACAACACCAACTCAAGGGTTAAGATCTCCTTACTGGTCATCTTTTAAAAAAAAAAAAAAAAACACCTCTCCTAAACAAACAATAGGTAAAAAGAAAAATCACAGGGAAATTAGAGAGTACTTTGAGATAAAAATCAAAGTGCAACATGTCAAAATTTATAGGATGCTGGACTCATGCATCCAGACTGACCAAGGAAAAAAGAGAAAACTGAAATTACTAAAATCCAAAATAAAGCAGGGGCATTATTACATTGTCATTATGGTTTTTTGTGGTGGTAAGATTTAGTTTGTTTCTCTTTCTCATTTCCATTTATGTTCTACCAGTGGGTTTTGTTCTTTGTTGTGCATTCATCATAGTGATTATCATTTTTCAGATTCCAGACACAGGACTTCCTTGAGGATTTCTTGTTGGGCTAGTTGTGTGGTAGTACACTCCCACAGTTTTTGTCCATCTGGAAAATACACTATTTTCCCCTCAATTCTGAAGGATAGCCTTGCTGGGTATAGTATTCTTGGCTGGCAGGGTTTTTTTTTTTCCTTTTAGTATTTTGAATATATCTTCCCATTTCCTTCTGGCCTGTAGAGTTTCTTTGGGGAAGTCTGCTGTTAGTCTGATGGGGGCTTCCTCATAGGTGCCTTGGCTCTTTTCTCTTGCTTTTTAAAAAATTCTTTCTTTGTCTTTGAGTTTTGCCAGTTTGACTATAATGTATGTTGGAGAGGATCTTTTTGGGTTGAATCTGTTTAGGGATCTTTGAGCCTCCTGGATCTGCAGGTCCATGTCTCTCCCTATACCTGGGAAGTTTTCCATTATTATTTCATTGAATAGGTTTCTCATGCCTTTTCCTTTCTCCTCCCCTTCTGGAACACCCATGGAATGTTTGTGTGCTTGAGGTTGTCTGCTAGCTCTCTTACATTTTCATTTTTTAAAATTCTTTCTTCCTTTTTTTGGTCCACCTGGATTATTTCAACAAGGCTATCTTCGGGATCAGAAATTATCTTGTCTGCTTGTTCTAGCCTGCTACTTAAGCTATCAGTTGTATTTTTTATTTCACTCAGTGAATCTTTCAGTTCCATGAGTTCTGCTACATTCTTTTTTAAGGTATTAATCTCTTCGTAAATTTCCTCCTTCATATCTTGGATTTTTTTTTCTTGCTTCATTATGTTGTCTAACTGAGTCTTCTTGTATCTCAATGAGTTTCCTTAAGATCATTGCTTGGAGTTCCTTTTCAGTCATTTCAAGGGTTTCCTGCTCTATAGGGTCTGGTATCTGAGAGTTACTGTATTCTTTTGGTGTGGTCATATTTTCTTAAGATTTTCATATTTCTAGTTTCTCTACATTGATGTCTGGTCATCTGGTAGAGCAGTTGCTTCTACAACTCTGGAGTGGGCTTTGAGAAAAGAGATATCCTCTTCTTCTTCCGGTCTTCCCTGGTGACTCCCTTTGTGTCAATGCAGTCGAGTGTCCAGTGGGCCACCTACATGGTGTTGTGGCTGCTGCTGCAGTGTCAAGATGCTTTTGGGCAGCCATGGCTGTGGCGGTGGCTGTGGTGAGCCACCTGTGAGGAGGTGGTGTATACAGTGTGCTCTCTTGCCTTCTTTCAGATGGAGGGTACTGCCCTTAGCTCCTTGACCCTAGGACCCCAGTCATGCTCTCTTGCCCACTTCCAGGCAGAGGTGGCTGAGACACTTGGCTCCTTGCCTAGGACCTAAGTCATGCTCTCTTGCCTGCTTCTGGGTAGAGTGGGCTGCAGCCCATGGCTCCTTGTCTATGACCAGGGTATGCTGTCTTGCCTGCTTCTGGGCAGAGGGGGCTGCAGCCCTTGGCTCCTTGCCTAGGACCCCCGCCATGCTGTCTTGCCTGCTTCCAAAGCAGAGAGGCTATGGCCGTAGGCTTCTTGCCTATGACCCCACACATGCTCTCTTGCCTGCTTCTGTGTAGAGAGGGCTGAGGCTCTCAGCTCCTTGCCTAAGACCCCGGGCATGCTGTCTTGCTCACTTCCAGGAATCCATATGTAAAAAAAAATTTAAACTGTGAACACTGAAGATTTGTGCACTTCAATGTGTTATAGCTCAATAAAAAATCAAAATAAAGAAAAAAACCTCAGCATATCTAAGAGGTTGGTTATTTTAAGTTAAGTGGGATTCCATGTAATAAGTGTTGATTACCAGTCTAATATTATAATTATTACTATGTAAATCTAAAATGTCTCAAAATTATACTTTACTATAATCACTAAATACCTGTGAAAAGTATAAAAATTAGCATCAAGTATAAATTTTATTATACGTATTTATTTTTTAAACATTACATTATTTTAAGTTTCAAAATAAATTGACCTTTTGCCCTTCTACTGGGACACCATATGGAGACTAGACTATAACCAAAACATGAATCTTAAAATATCTTCCTTCACAAGATATATTTCCACTGTTTGTAAAATGAGATCTTTATATTATACAGCAGTATAATATGAATAGAGTTATAAAGTTTCTGTGATTTTAATCCATGTAATAAAATTCAAGAACCTTCAAAATGTTCACTCATTCTAATAAAAATGTTTTAAGACTATGAAAAAAATTTATAGTTTTACTCAGCAAATTTTCTCCTCTGTGGAAACTCTCCAGTTTACTCATAAGGTGGATTAAAAACAGTGGTCAGGGTCAGGGACGTGGTTCTGAGGGCTTTAAAAGAGGAGAGTCTGCCTTTTGCTCTCTCTGCTCTCTCTGCTTCTACTATCTTGCAATGTGAGACCCCTGGGTCACTGTTGCCACCATCAGATGGACTTTGGACTTCCCAACCTCAGAAACTGTAAGCCACATAAACCTCTGTTCTTTTTTTTTTTTTTTAAAGAGATGACCGGTAAGGGGATCTTAACCCTTGGCTTGGTGTTGTCAGCACCACGCTCAGCCAGTGAGCGAACTGGCCATCCCTATATGGGATCCGAACCCGGGGCCTTGGTGTTATCAGCACCGCACTCTCCCAAGTGAGCCACGGGCCAGCCCTAAACCTCTGTTCTTTATAAACTACTCAGTCTCAGGTATTCTGTTATAGCAACACAAAACGGACTAATACACATGCCAATAAACAGCAAAGCCAAAATTTGGACCTGAGTGGTCTAGCCCTAGCACCTGGGCTCTTAACCACTATGCTACTCTACCTTTCACAAACTGCTTTATATTATAGTTGATAAGGTACATATTAAATTTCCTTTATGAAATTATAAGGTCTCACATACCAGAGACCAAGTTTTCTCACCCCGCTAAACCTCAGCATTAGGCCTTCTTAGCATAAGAACTGGTAAATAATAAGGAGAAACTAGGAGATGCACTGAGATCTTAAGGATGGCTCCTCTGCAGTAGTGATATTTGAGCTTAGCCTGGCCACTGAACTCCAAAATTGTATATCTAATTGCTCAGTACATAATCTGGTGGTTTCCTCTACTTGTGTATAGGCTTCTTGAGGATAGAACATAATTTTGCCTTTTTTACCTGCTACACAAAATACTAGAAACAAAAAATGTTTGTCGAATAAATATGTGAAACTCTATAACAAAGTGTCGTTCTTCACAATCGTCACTATTAACAGAATCAGTAAGAGATCTCCAGATAAAAAGAGATTCATAACCAATTAAATAATTTGTGGTAAACTACTTATTAGGTTGCTGAAGTAGAAGGAGAATAGGGAAAGACAGTGATAGTAGGAACATACATTACTTACTAGCATACTTATGGGAGCAAAGTAAAACAAAACAATATGACTCCTATTTCTTATTTAACTCACATATTCATAAATTTTTATCCCTTCAGTTTCTTTAAGAATACTCTCCATTTGAGCACCTCTTCTTTTGACTTTAAATAAGAATCAGATACCTGGGAGGGTGGGGAGGGTTATCTATGGGTTGATTCACTTATGACCTTCACAAATACCAGCACATTTTGGAGGTCTTGTTGACAAGACAGATATATTAAATGACTATAAAATACACATGAAAATGCTGAGACTCAGCATCACTGTTCACATTCTTAAGCTTGTGCAACAAGAATATAGCACTTATGTGGGAGCATGGCCTAGGAATATCTTTCAACTCCTTTGTCTATGGAACACACACTTCCATAATGTGACATTTTTCAGATACTGAGTAGATTTTCAGATGTGCATACTCATAAGCATTTGAACAGTTTCACAGGTATACTTTATAAGCTCAGATTTGAATCCTCACTATGAATGTTTCTGAGGGGCTTTCAGAGTTATGAGAGCAATAGATCCTTTTAGCAGACCACCTATTCTTGTCCACTTTGGGAGATGTCCCACAGAGTCTTTAGTCTTTGTTCCTACTACATTGTTAATCTGTCCTGCTTTTCTGACCTTTTAACAATGATTTAAATGTTCTTTTTATTAACTATTGTTGCTCGATTCCTTCATTCCAGACAACCAATACCCCAAGACTCTTCAACAAGTGAGCATTCGGAGGACCAAAAAAAAAAAAAGAAAGAAAGAAACCAACAAAAAATGAACAAAGTAATTTTAGTTAGTCATAAGTTCTTTGTAAAGTGCCAGATAGTAAATATTCTAGGTTTGGGGGGCCATATAAAGTTTCTGTCACATATTTGCGTTGTTTGTCTGTGTTTTGTTTTACAATCCTTTAAAAATGTAAAAACCATTTTTAGCTCTAAGACAGTACAAAACCAGGCCACCTGCCGGATTTGGCCTGTGAGCAGCAGTTTGCCTATCATTATAGTACAGGGCTTAGGTATGCTATTTTAGTTATCAGTGGCACGCAGTGAAGTTTCTTGGAGGTAATGAGAGGCCTATAGGACTTGTAGGAGTCAACTATGTTAATACATGGAAGAAATGCTCCAGACTAAGAGGAGGAGGTAGTGTAAAATGTCTAAATCAGGAACAAACTTGGCATGGTTAGGGTGGTGACAAAAAGAAGTAGATGGGTTGGGTATATATTTTGGGCTCACTGAGGGATTAGATGTGAGAACAAACACAACACCTAGGTGTGTTTGACTGAAAGCGACTAGGTAAATACTAAAATGGGGATGAGTGGGAGAGAACAGGTTTGCTTATGTCCATTTGCGGGTGGTGTTTTTGCTATTGTTTGTGAGGGAGAGGTGAACGTGGTTTAATATGTCTTTGGCCATATGAAGCCTAAAATACCTATAGGATATCCAAGTAAAAATAATGTGTAAGCAATGAGATATACAACTCTAGAAAAAAAATGAGGAAAGGGCTAGAGATAATGCACATCTGCTAATCATCAGCATATGGATGGCATTTTACACAATCAGACTAGATGAACTCACATACAAAAAGACTGCAGATAGAGAAAAGAAAATATGATCAAGCCCTGGGAGTTGCCAACATTTAATCATTCAGCAGAGAAGGAAGAGGAGTCAAAAATAGAACACTAATGACTTAAAAACACATAGTAAAAAAAGTAGTAGTAGTAGTAGTAGTAGTAGTAATAATAATAATAATAGTAGTAGTAGTAGTAGTAGTAGTAGTAGTAATGAGTTAACCCCTAGAGTACTTATTATGTGCCAAACTGTTCATTTGAATTATTAAATCTTAGAACAATTTTATGGAGATAAGCACTATTATCACAATTTTCAAATGAAGAAACTGAAGAACAGAGGATAAATACATCTAAGAACAGAGAATGACACATCTAAGAGTAAAATCACCAGAAAAACGACAGGTCATGAAAGAGAAGTATTTCAAGATGCATCAAACCAAGTCAGGTAAGGAAAGAGAAATGACCTATAGATTTGAAGACATAGAAATCATTTGTGAGCATTTCTGTGTTTGATTCATGATTGTAGCTGGTTGAGCTTGAGCATGTACCTCAATTTCCTCATGAGGTTATTATATATGAAAGATAAGTTAATACAGAAAAATAACAATATCTGGCACATAGTAAGCAGCCTGTAAGTATTGGCAACTATTATTATTATTATTATTATTATTATTATTATTATTATTATTAAATATTCTCTTACCTCCCTATAAGTATACTTCTTATCTTTCCTTTTAAAACCATTCATGATTAGTAATCTATTCATACAGTAACATCCTCTAACAATATGAATATTTAGGACATCATGGAAATACAATAAACTATTTCTTCCCACAGCCATTGCTTACCACCTTTCGGGTATGACCTTCCATTAAATACATTCACCTCTAAAAATCATAAGACTATACCAAGTTCAACAACTTGCAACATTTGCCCCAGCTACTTAAAAATCATTTATATGGCTCCTGTAACAACGATGAATTGTGTGGAGTATACTAACATTTATAAAGCAAATGTATTTCACAGGGACTAGCTTCCAAAGCCCTGTAGTTTCAGGTATAACCTAACTTTTAAAAATTACATATAGAAATGTTAAGCTTGCAAAAGACAGGAAACTTTCCCCAGGCTAAAGTCTCTGTCGTAGATAAAGAATTGTAACACAGCAAAATTGTTGGCTCAAGGACAGATGCCCTTGGAGCAGGTTAACCTAAACTTACTTGATTGTTATGTAAACATATTGAGGAAATTGCCATAGGAAAAGACAGTATTTGCTAAGAACAAGCTTTTGTTGGTGGATCGACTTAACCTTTTGCAAACTGCATTATGGAATGTCACTTTGTTATTTCACTGATGTTACCAGCTTCTTTTGTTAAACTATACTCAGCCATAACTCCATCTATGTTCCTTTTCTGTAACTTTCTGGCCTGGAGAATAAATACTGGGAGACGACCCCGGTCCAGTGTTATTTTTCCAAGGAGGAATGCCTCTCTCTTGAGGATTCCTGGAAAATTAACCCCTTTGGGGCTTCTCACTGCTCAGGAGAAATGAGCTTTGAATAATCCTTTGCATCTCCATCACCCAGGGGAAGAGAGGTGACAGAGTATAACAGAACTGTAAACCACTCATCTCAATCAACTACCACCACAATTATCAGGATCCATGAAACATCAAAAAAAAAAAAAAATCACAACCAAATTCATGACCTGCATTTTGCAACAGTCATTATATATAGGCATATCTACTACTCTAGTGAATTTGTTCCATAGGGATCTCAAGACCCACTATAACTTTATAAAACACAGTCAATGGACAACTTCATAAGAACTGAAAAAGAAATTTAGACTAGGAAGAGCCACATTCTGATTGAAACAAACAAATACAGAAATATAGCCAGGAAGAGCTGCTTAGCAATGGTTCACCATGGCAATGCTTTTATAGCAAAAGCCCATGGGGAGTTAAAAAACAAACAAAAAAACCAGCACTAATATGCAGTAATCTTCCCCTATTTGGACAACTTTTACAGACAGAACTAAGGTATCACTAACAGAAAGGAACTAACAGGAAACGCCAACAATGACAAGTAATATGTCAATTTGGTATCACAGTCTAATGAAATTAAGACTCTCCACAAAATTTGGAAAAGGATAGCAAAACAGAAGGAGCTATGTGACCTAGGACAAGTTATTTAACTTGGAATATTATTCATTGGCATTTATTCACAGTCTAGTGTCAGGGTCAACAAACTTTTTCTGTAAAGAGTCAGCCAGTAAATATTTTAGGGTTTGCAGGGTCATATGGTCTCTGCCCTAACTACTCAACTGTGCCCTTGGAGCATTAAAGCAGCTATTAACAAAAACTTATCCTCACATCACCTGCTTCTTACTCATAAAAGCTGAAATCCAGAAAAAAATTAACCAATGCAAAGTTAGATTTGACTAGGCACTTCTTTGCTACAATAATAACAACAAAAATATTAATCATACTCCCTATAGTTTTTATCATCTTCAATGGAAATGAGGAGGAAAGCAAAGCTTAAGTCATCTCAGCATGTCACCAAATTTGTTCATGTTATTAATGACTTAATAGAATATCACATTTTCAACCTGTAAAATACTGAGAGTTCTGCTTCCAGTTAGAATATAGAAGATCACAAGAAAGAATCCCTCCCACTATTAAAAAAAAAAAAGTTTGATAAACTACAAAATCAAAATTTTACAACCCATCGGAGAGCTGAGAATACAAAGAAGTCTAAAGAAACTCAATTCCACATAGGGACAAGCCCTTTCTGGATAAACAGACCAATGACCACTTTCAACTCTAAAGTCATGGTGAATAAAGAAGTGAACAATCCTACAGACCAATGGGATGAACTGAAATCCAGAGGAGCCCCAGAAGTAAAGCTTATCAACACAACCTGAAAATTCTTCCCCACGGAGCTTTCACAGAGTATACATCAGTGTGCACTAGTCTAGGGGTAGACTAGGAAGGCAAAGTGATATCTGCAGAGTGGAAAGTCAAGCAAAGAGCTATAAAGCAGAGAGCGATCTCTAGAAACTTGCTATACTTAAATCCCAAGCTCTCTTGTAGGATGGAGACTGAATCCATCCTAAAAACACTTAAAATCAAAATTAACTATAGCTGTAACCCAGCCCAGACATAATTCAATTCCACATCAGAATAAATATATTATCTCCTAGTTCCATTTGGTCTATCTGAGGAATTAGCATGCCTTTTTCCAGGAGGAAGCAATTAGCACTTCATTCTCACCTTTTTTTTTCTTACATATAATATTTATATACAAAGTTACTTCAAAAAGTTCATGGAAAGATTTGTATTACCTTTCAATTCTAATTTTCCATTAACTTTTCAAAGTATCCTCATACAATAAAAATTAGAGGATATTCAAAGAACCATGAAAATGTGACCCACAGGCAAGAGAAAAAAGTCAAAACAAACCCACAGATGACTCAGATTAGAAAGAGCAGTCAGACTTTAAAATAAATCTTACAGAAATATATGACATTATATCCTATACACAGTGTGAGAGAGAGAGAGAGAGATATCGATTTAACATATTTTGGTAGAGAAATGTACATTAAAAAAAAAGTCAAATAGAAATTCTCAAACTAAAAAATACAATATTTGAAATTAAAAGTTAACTGAATAGGCTTAACAGCAGATGAGACACAGAGAAGTTCAATGAATTCGGAGAGATCAATAGAAATTATCCAAATTGAAGCATAGAGAAAAAAAAATTAAAGAAACAAAAAAAGGATAAGGATCAGAGTCAGAGACCTGTTAGGCAATATCAAACCATCTGGAAGGAGATAAAAAAGAGAATGGGGGCCGGCCCGGTGGCGCACTGGATAGTGCGCCGCTTGGGAAGCGCGGCGGCGCTCCCGTCCGAGGGTTCGGATCCCACATACAGACCGGCTCCCGCTCACTGGCTGAGTGAGGCGCGGGAGCAATGCCGAGGCTTGCGATCCCGTTGCCGGTCCCCGGTCCGGTACGGGGGCAACACTGAGGGTTGCGATCCGTTGCCGGACACGGAAAAAAGACAAAAAGACAAAAAAAAAAAGAGAATGGGGCAGCAGAAATATCTGAAAAGAATTGGCAGAATTTTTCCAGAATTGATATAATACATAAACCCAAAGATCCAAAAAACAGCAAACCAAAAACAAAATAACCAGAAAAGAAAACTGCACCTTGGCACATAGTAGTCAAACACTGAAAATCAAACATAAAAAGAAATCTTAAAAGTAGCCAAAGAAAAAGGACACATTACAATCAGGAAATAACAGAGGCTAGAAGGCAATAGGCAGCATATTTAAGTTGGTAGGGGTGGAAGGGGGAGGATGGCCTTGACTATATACCTTGAATTCTAAACACTGCGAAGGTCAAAATAAATATATTTTCATATAGGCAAAAGATGAGAGAATTCATCACCAGCAGACATGCAATTCAAAAAATATTAAAGGAATTTCTTCAGACTAAAGGAAAGTAATCTCAGTCAGAAGTCGGGATCTGCAGGAAGGAATAAAGAGTATCAGAAAATACTGGGAAGGGCCGGCCCGGTGGCGCACTGCTACAGTGCGCCGCTTGGGAAGCACGGCGGCGCTCCCGCTCCCGCCGAGGGTTCGGATCCCACATACAGACCGGTTCCCGCTCACTGCCTGAGCGAGGTGCGGGAGCAACACCGAGGGTTGTGATCCCGTTGCCAGTCCCGGTCCGGTACGGGCGTGACACTGAGGGTTGCGGTCTGTTGCCGGACAGGAAAAAAGACAAAAAAAAAAAAAAAGAAAAGAAAATACTGGGAAAAAGACAGCTATGTCCACTCTCACCACTTCTATTCAATCTGTACTGGAGGTAACAGCCAGTGCCATGAAACAAGAAAAAGAACTGAAGGCATAAGCAATGGAAGGAAGAATTAAAACTATCTTTATACCCAGATAATATGACTATACATAGAAGATCCAAAGGAATAGACAAATTAGTAAAACGAATAATTGAATTTAGCAAGTTCAAAGTATACAAGATCAATATACAGAAATAAAGTACATTTCCCGGCCTGGTGGCGCACTGCTACAGTGCGCCGCTTGGGAGCGCGGTGGCGCTCCCGCCGAGGGTTCGGATCCCACATACAGACCGGTTCCCGCTCACTGCCTGAGCGAGGTGCGGGAGCAACACCGAGGGCTGTGATCCCGTTGCCGGTCCCGGTCCGGTACGTGCGCGACACTGAGGGTTGCGATCCGTTGCCGGACACGGAAAAAGACAAAAAGGAAAAAATTTAAAAAATAATAAAAAATAAATTACTTGAAGCTTAAGCTGTGGTTCTTGCCCACAGAAAAGCTGGTCTGGACACAAATAACTCTTTGTGCCAGCAGCCCCTTACCTTTGTATGGGCACAGGCTGTGGGGTGGCACAGGCTCTCCTTGCTATTGACCGCTCCATGGGAATATAGGAAAAGGGACCGTTGTAGTTAGAGGTGTCTCCACGCAAGATAGGTAGGGGCTGGTACATGGGGGGAATGGGGGGCAGTCATCACAAGTACCTTGTTCATTTATTTAAGCTCCACGTAGCACTTGGTATGTAGCTTGTAGTATTCATTTCTGAAATCCCACTGTCCGGCACAGTGCGTGGCACATGGTAAGCTCCCAGGAGGAGCTGGGGTTGAATACGGCTGTGGTCAGCTTGGGCCATCAAACTAATTCTAATAATAATTAATGAATAATTAATGAAGCGATTCCTCTATGCCAGGTGCTTTACAGACTTTTACTACAC